>NC_089849.1:43626742-43711742 GCF_035609145.1 Eleutherodactylus coqui | reverse complement strand
ATGGCATTAGTAAAGCTGGCACTTGAAGGGGGCACCCGGATTTGAACCAGGGAACTCTCGATCTGCAGTTGAATGCTCTTCCACTGAGCTATACCCCCTTGGTTTAGGATTGGGCTCACTGGTTCTTAAAAAGTAATGTTCTGAGGAAAAGAATTTCTCAAAAGTAAGGATGCTTGTTGAAATCCCTACCAATGAAGATTGCCAGTGAGAGAGTGGATGACAAGTTCTGCATGAGAAAAATACTCAAGGGTAACAAGTTGAAGGAGAGCTTTCTTGGAAAGGTAACCATATCGTTGGATGGCATTAGTAAAGCTGGCACTTGAAGGGGGCACGCGGATTTGAACCTGGGACCTCTCGATCTGCAGTCGAATGCTCTTCCACTGAGCTATGCCCCCTTGGCTTATGATTGGGCTCACTGGTTCTTAAAAAGTAATGTTCTGAGGAAACCAATTTCTCAAAAGTAAGGATGCTTGTTGAAATCTCTACCAATGAAGATTGCCAGTGAGAGAGTGGATGACAAGTTCTGCATGAGAAAAATACTCAAGGGTAACAAGTTGAAGGAGAGCTTTCTTGGAAAGGTAACCATATCGTTGGATGGCATTAGTAAAGCTGGCACTTGAAGGGGGCACCCGGATTTGAACCAGGGACCTCTCGATCTGCAGTTGAATGCTCTTCCACTGAGCTATACCCCCTTGGTTTAGGATTGGGCTCACTGGTTCTTAAAAAGTAATGTTCTGAGGAAAAGAATTTCTCAAAAGTAAGGATGCTTGTTGAAATCCCTACCAATGAAGATTGCCAGTGAGAGAGTGGATGACAAGTTCTGCATGAGAAAAATACTCAAGGGTAACAAGTTGAAGGAGAGCTTTCTTGGAAAGGTAACCATATCGTTGGATGGCATTAGTAAAGCTGGCACTTGAAGGGGGCACGCGGATTTGAACCTGGGACCTCTCGATCTGCAGTCGAATGCTCTTCCACTGAGCTATACCACCTTGGTTTAGGATTGGGCTCACTGGTTCTTAAAAAGTAATGTTCTGAGGAAAAGAATTTCTCAAAAGTAAGGATGCTTGTTGAAATCCCTACCAATGAAGATTGCCAGTGAGAGAGTGGATGACAAGTTCTGCATGAGAAAAATACTCAAGGGTAACAAGTTGAAGGAGAGCTTTCTTGGAAAGGTAACCATATCGTTGGATGGCATTAGTAAAACTGGCACTTGAAGGTGGCACCCGTTGGACGGCATTAGTAAATCTGGCACTTGAAGGGGGCACCCGGATTTGAACCAGGGACCTCTCGATCTGCAGTTGAATACTCTTCCACTGAGCTATACCCCCTTGGCTTATGATTGGGCTCACTGGTTCTTAAAAAGTAATGTTCTGAGGAAAAGAATTTCTCAAAAGTAAGGATGCTTGTTGAAATCCATACCAATGAAGATTGCCAGTGAGAGAGTGGATGACAAGTTCTGCATGAGAAAAATACTCAAGGGTAACAAGTTGAAGGAGAGCTTTCTTGGAAAGGTAACCATATCGTAGGATGGCATTAGTAAAGCTGGCACTTGAAGGGGGCACCCGGATTTGAACCAGGGACCTCTCGATCTGCAGTCGAATGCTCTTCCACTGAGCTATACCCCCTTGGCTTATGATTGGGCTCACTGGTTCTTAAAAAGTAATGTTTTGAGGAAAAGAATTTCTCAAAAGTAAGGATGCTTGTTGAAATCCCTACCAATGAAGATTGCCAGTGAGAGAGTGGATGACAAGTTCTGCATGAGAAAAATGCTCAAGGGTAACAAGTTGAAGGAGAGCTTTCTTGGAAAGGTAACCATATAGTTGGATGGCATTAGTAAAGCTGGCACTTGAAGGTGGCACCCAGATTTGAAGCTATGCCCCCTTGGCTTATGATTGGGCTCACTGGTTCTTAAAAAGTAATGTTCTGAGGAAACCAATTTCTCAAAAGTAAGGATGCTTGTTGAAATCCCTACCAATGAAGATTGCCAGTGAGAGAGTGGATGACAAGTTCTGCATGAGAAAAATGCTCAAGGGTAACAAGTTGAAGGAGAGCTTTCTTGGAAAGGTAACCATATCGTTGGATGGCATTAGTAAAACTGGCACTTGAAGGTGGCACCCGTTGGATGGCATTAGTAAATCTGGCACTTGAAGGGGGCACCCGGATTTGAACCAGGGACCTCTCGATCTGCAGTTGAATACTCTTCCACTGAGCTATACCCCCTTGGCTTATGATTGGGCTCACTGGTTCTTAAAAAGTAATGTTCTGAGGAAAAGAATTTCTCAAAAGTAAGGATGCTTGTTGAAATCCCTACCAATGAAGATTGCCAGTGAGAGAGTGGATGACAAGTTCTGCATGAGAAAAATACTCAAGGGTAACAAGTTGAAGGAGAGCTTTCTTGGAAAGGTAACCATATCGTTGGATGGCATTAGTAAAGCTGGCACTTGAAGGGGGCACCCGGATTTGAACCAGGGACCTCTCGATCTGCAGTCGAATGCTCTTCCACTGAGCTATACCCCCTTGGCTTATGATTGGGCTCACTGGTTCTTAAAAAGTAATGTTTTGAGGAAAAGAATTTCTCAAAAGTAAGGATGCTTGTTGAAATCCCTACCAATGAAGATTGCCAGTGAGAGAGTGGATGACAAGTTCTGCATGAGAAAAATGCTCAAGGGTAACAAGTTGAAGGAGAGCTTTCTTGGAAAGGTAACCATATCGTTGGATGGCATTAGTAAAGCTGGCACTTGAAGGTGGCACCCTGATTTGAACCAGAGACCTCTTGATCTGCAGTCGAATGCTCTTCCACTGAGCTATACCCCCTTGGCTTATGACTGGGCTCACTGGTTCTTAAAAAGTAATGTTCTGAGGAAACCAATTTCTCAAAAGTAAGGATGCTTGTTGAAATCCCTACCAATAAAGATTGCCAGTGAGAGAGTGGATGACTCTGCATGAGAAATAGGCTCAAGGGTAACAAGTTGAAGGAGAGCTTTCTTGGAAAGGTAACCATATCGTTGGATGGCATTAGTAAAGCTGGCACTTGAAGGGGGCACCCGGATTTGAACCAGGGACCTCTCGATCTGCAGTCGAATGCTCTTCCACTGAGCTATACCCCCTTGGCTTATGATTGGGCTCACTGGTTCTTAAAAAGTAATGTTCTGAGGAAAAGAATTTCTCAAAAGTAAGGATGCTTGTTGAAATCCCTACCAATGAAGATTGCCAGTGAGAGAGTGGATGACAAGTTCTGCATGAGAAAAATACTCAAGGGTAACAAGTTGAAGGAGAGCTTTCTTGGAAAGGTAACCATATCGTTGGATGGCATTAGTAAAACTGGCACTTGAAGGTGGCACCCGTTGGACGGCATTAGTAAATCTGGCACTTGAAGGGGGCACCCGGATTTGAACCAGGGACCTCTCGATCTGCAGTTGAATACTCTTCCACTGAGCTATACCCCCTTGGCTTATGATTGGGCTCACTGGTTCTTAAAAAGTAATGTTCTGAGGAAAAGAATTTCTCAAAAGTAAGGATGCTTGTTGAAATCCATACCAATGAAGATTGCCAGTGAGAGAGTGGATGACAAGTTCTGCATGAGAAAAATACTCAAGGGTAACAAGTTGAAGGAGAGCTTTCTTGGAAAGGTAACCATATCGTAGGATGGCATTAGTAAAGCTGGCACTTGAAGGGG
Organism: Eleutherodactylus coqui; assembly: GCF_035609145.1. Taxonomy (NCBI): domain Eukaryota; kingdom Metazoa; phylum Chordata; class Amphibia; order Anura; family Eleutherodactylidae; genus Eleutherodactylus; species Eleutherodactylus coqui. The sequence goes on along the minus strand of NC_089849.1, from coordinate 43,708,066 downwards.
GCACCCGGATTTGAACCAGGGACCTCTCGATCTGCAGTCGAATGCTCTTCCACTGAGCTATACCCCCTTGGCTTATGATTGGGCTCACTGGTTCTTAAAAAGTAATGTTTTGAGGAAAAGAATTTCTCAAAAGTAAGGATGCTTGTTGAAATCCCTACCAATGAAGATTGCCAGTGAGAGAGTGGATGACAAGTTCTGCATGAGAAAAATGCTCAAGGGTAACAAGTTGAAGGAGAGCTTTCTTGGAAAGGTAACCATATCGTTGGATGGCATTAGTAAAGCTGGCACTTGAAGGTGGCACCCGGATTTGAACCAGAGACCTCTTGATCTGCAGTCGAATGCTCTTCCACTGAGCTATACCCCCTTGGCTTATGACTGGGCTCACTGGTTCTTAAAAAGTAATGTTCTGAGGAAACCAATTTCTCAAAAGTAAGGATGCTTGTTGAAATCCCTACCAATAAAGATTGCCAGTGAGAGAGTGGATGACTCTGCATGAGAAATAGGCTCAAGGGTAACAAGTTGAAGGAGAGCTTTCTTGGAAAGGTAACCATATCGTTGGATGGCATTAGTAAAGCTGGCACTTGAAGGTGGCACCCAGATTTGAAGCTATGCCCCCTTGGCTTATGATTGGGCTCACTGGTTCTTAAAAAGTAATGTTCTGAGGAAACCAATTTCTCAAAAGTAAGGATGCTTGTTGAAATCCCTACCAATGAAGATTGCCAGTGAGAGAGTGGATGACAAGTTCTGCATGAGAAAAATGCTCAAGGGTAACAAGTTGAAGGAGAGCTTTCTTGGAAAGGTAACCATATCGTTGGATGGCATTAGTAAAACTGGCACTTGAAGGTGGCACCCGTTGGATGGCATTAGTAAATCTGGCACTTGAAGGGGGCACCCGGATTTGAACCAGGGACCTCTCGATCTGCAGTTGAATACTCTTCCACTGAGCTATACCCCCTTGGCTTATGATTGGGCTCACTGGTTCTTAAAAAGTAATGTTCTGAGGAAAAGAATTTCTCAAAAGTAAGGATGCTTGTTGAAATCCCTACCAATGAAGATTGCCAGTGAGAGAGTGGATGACAAGTTCTGCATGAGAAAAATACTCAAGGGTAACAAGTTGAAGGAGAGCTTTCTTGGAAAGGTAACCATATCGTTGGATGGCATTAGTAAAGCTGGCACTTGAAGGGGGCACCCGGATTTGAACCAGGGACCTCTCGATCTGCAGTCGAATGCTCTTCCACTGAGCTATACCCCCTTGGCTTATGATTGGGCTCACTGGTTCTTAAAAAGTAATGTTTTGAGGAAAAGAATTTCTCAAAAGTAAGGATGCTTGTTGAAATCCCTACCAATGAAGATTGCCAGTGAGAGAGTGGATGACAAGTTCTGCATGAGAAAAATGCTCAAGGGTAACAAGTTGAAGGAGAGCTTTCTTGGAAAGGTAACCATATCGTTGGATGGCATTAGTAAAGCTGGCACTTGAAGGTGGCACCCTGATTTGAACCAGAGACCTCTTGATCTGCAGTCGAATGCTCTTCCACTGAGCTATACCCCCTTGGCTTATGATTGGGCTCACTGGTTCTTAAAAAGTAATGTTCTGAGGAAACCAATTTCTCAAAAGTAAGGATGCTTGTTGAAATCCCTACCAATAAAGATTGCCAGTGAGAGAGTGGATGACTCTGCATGAGAAATAGGCTCAAGGGTAACAAGTTGAAGGAGAGCTTTCTTGGAAAGGTAACCATATCGTTGGATGGCATTAGTAAAGCTGGCACTTGAAGGGGGCACCCGGATTTGAACCAGGGACCTCTCGATCTGCAGTCGAATGCTCTTCCACTGAGCTATACCCCCTTGGCTTATGATTGGGCTCACTGGTTCTTAAAAAGTAATGTTCTGAGGAAACCAATTTCTCAAAAGTAAGGATGCTTGTTGAAATCCCTACCAATGAAGATTGCCAGTGAGAGAGTGGATGACAAGTTCTGCATGAGAAAAATGCTCAAGGGTAACAAGTTGAAGGAGAGCTTTCTTGGAAAGGTAACCATATCGTTGGATGGCATTAGTAAAGCTGGCACTTGAAGGGGGCACGCGGATTTGAACCTGGGACCTCTCGATCTGCAGTCGAATGCTCTTCCACTGAGCTATACCCCCTTGGCTTATGATTGGGCTCACTGGTTCTTAAAAAGTAATGTTTTGAGGAAAAGAATTTCTCAAAAGTAAGGATGCTTGTTGAAATCCCTACCAATGAAGATTGCCAGTGAGAGAGTGGATGACAAGTTCTGCATGAGAAAAATGCTCAAGGGTAACAAGTTGAAGGAGAGCTTTCTTGGAAAGGTAACCATATCGTTGGATGGCATTAGTAAAGCTGGCACTTGAAGGTGGCACCCGGATTTGAACCAGAGACCTCTTGATCTGCAGTCGAATGCTCTTCCACTGAGCTATACCCCCTTGGCTTATGACTGGGCTCACTGGTTCTTAAAAAGTAATGTTCTGAGGAAACCAATTTCTCAAAAGTAAGGATGCTTGTTGAAATCCCTACCAATAAAGATTGCCAGTGAGAGAGTGGATGACTCTGCATGAGAAATAGGCTCAAGGGTAACAAGTTGAAGGAGAGCTTTCTTGGAAAGGTAACCATATCGTTGGATGGCATTAGTAAAGCTGGCACTTGAAGGTGGCACCCAGATTTGAAGCTATGCCCCCTTGGCTTATGATTGGGCTCACTGGTTCTTAAAAAGTAATGTTCTGAGGAAACCAATTTCTCAAAAGTAAGGATGCTTGTTGAAATCCCTACCAATGAAGATTGCCAGTGAGAGAGTGGATGACAAGTTCTGCATGAGAAAAATGCTCAAGGGTAACAAGTTGAAGGAGAGCTTTCTTGGAAAGGTAACCATATCGTTGGATGGCATTAGTAAAACTGGCACTTGAAGGTGGCACCCGTTGGATGGCATTAGTAAATCTGGCACTTGAAGGGGGCACCCGGATTTGAACCAGGGACCTCTCGATCTGCAGTTGAATACTCTTCCACTGAGCTATACCCCCTTGGCTTATGATTGGGCTCACTGGTTCTTAAAAAGTAATGTTCTGAGGAAAAGAATTTCTCAAAAGTAAGGATGCTTGTTGAAATCCCTACCAATGAAGATTGCCAGTGAGAGAGTGGATGACAAGTTCTGCATGAGAAAAATACTCAAGGGTAACAAGTTGAAGGAGAGCTTTCTTGGAAAGGTAACCATATCGTTGGATGGCATTAGTAAAGCTGGCACTTGAAGGGGGCACCCGGATTTGAACCAGGGACCTCTCGATCTGCAGTTGAATACTCTTCCACTGAGCTATACCCCCTTGGCTTATGATTGGGCTCACTGGTTCTTAAAAAGTAATGTACTGAGGAAAAGAATTTCTCAAAAGTAAGGATGCTTGTTGAAATCCCTACCAATGAAGATTGCCAGTGAGAGAGTGGATGACAAGTTCTGCATGAGAAAAATACTCAAGGGTAACAAGTTGAAGGAGAGCTTTCTTGGAAAGGTAACCATATCGTTGGATGGCATTAGTAAAGCTGGCACTTGAAGGGGGCACCCGGATTTGAACCAGGGACCTCTCGATCTGCAGTTGAATGCTCTTCCACTGAGCTATACCCCCTTGGTTTAGGATTGGGCTCACTGGTTCTTAAAAAGTAATGTTCTGAGGAAAAGAATTTCTCAAAAGTAAGGATGCTTGATGAAATCCCTACCAATGAAGATTGCCAGTGAGAGAGTGGATGACAAGTTCTGCATGAGAAAAATACTCAAGGGTAACAAGTTGAAGGAGAGCTTTCTTGGAAAGGTAACCATATCGTTGGATGGCATTAGTAAAGCTGGCACTTGAAGGGGGCACGCGGATTTGAACCTGGGACCTCTCGATCTGCAGTCGAATGCTCTTCCACTGAGCTATACCACCTTGGTTTAGGATTGGGCTCACTGGTTCTTAAAAAGTAATGTTCTGAGGAAAAGAATTTCTCAAAAGTAAGGATGCTTGTTGAAATCCCTACCAATGAAGATTGCCAGTGAGAGAGTGGATGACAAGTTCTGCATGAGAAAAATACTCAAGGGTAACAAGTTGAAGGAGAGCTTTCTTGGAAAGGTAACCATATCGTTGGATGGCATTAGTAAAACTGGCACTTGAAGGTGGCACCCGTTGGACGGCATTAGTAAATCTGGCACTTGAAGGGGGCACCCGGATTTGAACCAGGGACCTCTCGATCTGCAGTTGAATACTCTTCCACTGAGCTATACCCCCTTGGCTTATGATTGGGCTCACTGGTTCTTAAAAAGTAATGTTCTGAGGAAAAGAATTTCTCAAAAGTAAGGATGCTTGTTGAAATCCATACCAATGAAGATTGCCAGTGAGAGAGTGGATGACAAGTTCTGCATGAGAAAAATACTCAAGGGTAACAAGTTGAAGGAGAGCTTTCTTGGAAAGGTAACCATATCGTAGGATGGCATTAGTAAAGCTGGCACTTGAAGGGGGCACCCGGATTTGAACCAGGGACCTCTCGATCTGCAGTCGAATGCTCTTCCACTGAGCTATACCCCCTTGGCTTATGACTGGGCTCACTGGTTCTTAAAAAGTAATGTTCTGAGGAAACCAATTTCTCAAAAGTAAGGATGCTTGTTGAAATCCCTACCAATGAAGATTGCCAGTGAGAGAGTGGATGACTCTGCATGAGAAATAGGCTCAAGGGTAACAAGTTGAAGGAGAGCTTTCTTGGAAAGGTAACCATATCGTTGGATGGCATTAGTAAAGCTGGCACTTGAAGGTGGCACCCAGATTTGAAGCTATGCCCCCTTGGCTTATGATTGGGCTCACTGGTTCTTAAAAAGTAATGTTCTGAGGAAACCAATTTCTCAAAAGTAAGGATGCTTGTTGAAATCCCTACCAATGAAGATTGCCAGTGAGAGAGTGGATGACAAGTTCTGCATGAGAAAAATGCTCAAGGGTAACAAGTTGAAGGAGAGCTTTCTTGGAAAGGTAACCATATCGTTGGATGGCATTAGTAAAACTGGCACTTGAAGGTGGCACCCGTTGGATGGCATTAGTAAATCTGGCACTTGAAGGGGGCACCCGGATTTGAACCAGGGACCTCTCGATCTGCAGTTGAATACTCTTCCACTGAGCTATACCCCCTTGGCTTATGATTGGGCTCACTGGTTCTTAAAAAGTAATGTTCTGAGGAAAAGAATTTCTCAAAAGTAAGGATGCTTGTTGAAATCCCTACCAATGAAGATTGCCAGTGAGAGAGTGGATGACAAGTTCTGCATGAGAAAAATACTCAAGGGTAACAAGTTGAAGGAGAGCTTTCTTGGAAAGGTAACCATATCGTTGGATGGCATTAGTAAAGCTGGCACTTGAAGGGGGCACCCGGATTTGAACCAGGGACCTCTCGATCTGCAGTCGAATGCTCTTCCACTGAGCTATACCCCCTTGGCTTATGATTGGGCTCACTGGTTCTTAAAAAGTAATGTTTTGAGGAAAAGAATTTCTCAAAAGTAAGGATGCTTGTTGAAATCCCTACCAATGAAGATTGCCAGTGAGAGAGTGGATGACAAGTTCTGCATGAGAAAAATGCTCAAGGGTAACAAGTTGAAGGAGAGCTTTCTTGGAAAGGTAACCATATCGTTGGATGGCATTAGTAAAGCTGGCACTTGAAGGTGGCACCCGGATTTGAACCAGAGACCTCTTGATCTGCAGTCGAATGCTCTTCCACTGAGCTATACCCCCTTGGCTTATGACTGGGCTCACTGGTTCTTAAAAAGTAATGTTCTGAGGAAACCAATTTCTCAAAAGTAAGGATGCTTGTTGAAATCCCTACCAATAAAGATTGCCAGTGAGAGAGTGGATGACTCTGCATGAGAAATAGGCTCAAGGGTAACAAGTTGAAGGAGAGCTTTCTTGGAAAGGTAACCATATCGTTGGATGGCATTAGTAAAGCTGGCACTTGAAGGTGGCACCCAGATTTGAAGCTATGCCCCCTTGGCTTATGATTGGGCTCACTGGTTCTTAAAAAGTAATGTTCTGAGGAAACCAATTTCTCAAAAGTAAGGATGCTTGTTGAAATCCCTACCAATGAAGATTGCCAGTGAGAGAGTGGATGACAAGTTCTGCATGAGAAAAATGCTCAAGGGTAACAAGTTGAAGGAGAGCTTTCTTGGAAAGGTAACCATATCGTTGGATGGCATTAGTAAAGCTGGCACTTGAAGGGGGCACGCGGATTTGAACCAGGGACCTCTCGATCTGCAGTCGAATGCTCTTCCACTGAGCTATACCCCCTTGGTTTAGGATTGGGCTCACTGGTTCTTAAAAAGTAATGTTCTGAGGAAAAGAATTTCTCAAAAGTAAGGATGCTTGTTGAAATCCCTACCAATGAAGATTGCCAGTGAGAGAGTGGATGACAAGTTCTGCATGAGAAAAATACTCAAGGGTAACAAGTTGAAGGAGAGCTTTCTTGGAAAGGTAACCATATCGTTGGATGGCATTAGTAAAGCTGGCACTTGAAGGGGGCACCCGGATTTGAACCAGGGACCTCTCGATCTGCAGTCGAATGCTCTTCCACTGAGCTATACCCCCTTGGCTTATGAGTGGGCTCACTGGTTCTTAAAAAGTAATGTTTTGAGGAAAAGAATTTCTCAAAAGTAAGGATGCTTGTTGAAATCCCTACCAATGAAGATTGCCAGTGAGAGAGTGGATGACAAGTTCTGCATGAGAAAAATGCTCAAGGGTAACAAGTTGAAGGAGAGCTTTCTTGGAAAGGTAACCATATCGTTGGATGGCATTAGTAAAGCTGGCACTTGAAGGTGGCACCCGGATTCTGAACCAGAGACCTCTTGATCTGCAGTCGAATGCTCTTCCACTGAGCTATACCCCCTTGGCTTATGACTGGGCTCACTGGTTCTTAAAAAGTAATGTTCTGAGGAAACCAATTTCTCAAAAGTAAGGATGCTTGTTGAAATCCCTACCAATGAAGATTGCCAGTGAGAGAGTGGATGACAAGTTCTGCATGAGAAAAATGCTCAAGGGTAACAAGTTGAAGGAGAGCTTTCTTGGAAAGGTAACCATATCGTTGGATGGCATTAGTAAAGCTGGCACTTGAAGGGGGCACGCGGATTTGAACCTGGGACCTCTCGATCTGCAGTCGAATGCTCTTCCACTGAGCTATACCCCCTTGGTTTAGGAATGGGCTCACTGGTTCTTAAAAAGTAATGTTCTGAGGAAACCAATTTCTCAAAAGTAAGGATGCTTGTTGAAATCCCTACCAATAAAGATTGCCAGTGAGAGAGTGGATGACTCTGCATGAGAAATAGGCTCAAGGGTAACAAGTTGAAGAAGAGCTTTCTTGGAAAGGTAACCATATCGTTGGATGGCATTAGTAAAGCTGGCACTTGAAGGTGGCACCCAGATTTGAAGCTATGCCCCCTTGGCTTATGATTGGGCTCACTGGTTCTTAAAAAGTAATGTTCTGAGGAAACCAATTTCTCAAAAGTAAGGATGCTTGTTGAAATCCCTACCAATGAAGATTGCCAGTGAGAGAGTGGATGACTCTGCATGAGAAATAGGCTCAAGGGTAACAAGTTGAAGGAGAGCTTTCTTGGAAAGGTAACCATATCGTTGGATGGCATTAGTAAAGCTGGCATTTGAAGGTGGCACCCAGATTTGAAGCTATGCCCCCTTGGCTTATGATTGGGCTCACTGGTTCTTAAAAAGTAATGTTCTGAGGAAACCAATTTCTCAAAAGTAAGGATGCTTGTTGAAATCCCTACCAATGAAGATTGCCAGTGAGAGAGTGGATGACAAGTTCTGCATGAGAAAAATGCTCAAGGGTAACAAGTTGAAGGAGAGCTTTCTTGGAAAGGTAACCATATCGTTGGATGGCATTAGTAAAACTGGCACTTGAAGGTGGCACCCGTTGGATGGCATTAGTAAATCTGGCACTTGAAGGGGGCACCCGGATTTGAACCAGGGACCTCTCGATCTGCAGTTGAATACTCTTCCACTGAGCTATACCCCCTTGGCTTATGATTGGGCTCACTGGTTCTTAAAAAGTAATGTTCTGAGGAAAAGAATTTCTCAAAAGTAAGGATGCTTGTTGAAATCCCTACCAATGAAGATTGCCAGTGAGAGAGTGGATGACAAGTTCTGCATGAGAAAAATACTCAAGGGTAACAAGTTGAAGGAGAGCTTTCTTGGAAAGGTAACCATATCGTTGGATGGCATTAGTAAAGCTGGCACTTGAAGGGGGCACCCGGATTTGAACCAGGGACCTCTCGATCTGCAGTCGAATGCTCTTCCACTGAGCTATACCCCCTTGGCTTATGATTGGGCTCACTGGTTCTTAAAAAGTAATGTTTTGAGGAAAAGAATTTCTCAAAAGTAAGGATGCTTGTTGAAATCCCTACCAATGAAGATTGCCAGTGAGAGAGTGGATGACAAGTTCTGCATGAGAAAAATGCTCAAGGGTAACAAGTTGAAGGAGAGCTTTCTTGGAAAGGTAACCATATCGTTGGATGGCATTAGTAAAGCTGGCACTTGAAGGTGGCACCCGGATTTGAACCAGAGACCTCTTGATCTGCAGTCGAATGCTCTTCCACTGAGCTATACCCCCTTGGCTTATGACTGGGCTCACTGGTTCTTAAAAAGTAATGTTCTGAGGAAACCAATTTCTCAAAAGTAAGGATGCTTGTTGAAATCCCTACCAATAAAGATTGCCAGTGAGAGAGTGGATGACTCTGCATGAGAAATAGGCTCAAGGGTAACAAGTTGAAGGAGAGCTTTCTTGGAAAGGTAACCATATCGTTGGATGGCATTAGTAAAGCTGGCACTTGAAGGTGGCACCCAGATTTGAAGCTATGCCCCCTTGGCTTATGATTGGGCTCACTGGTTCTTAAAAAGTAATGTTCTGAGGAAACCAATTTCTCAAAAGTAAGGATGCTTGTTGAAATCCCTACCAATGAAGATTGCCAGTGAGAGAGTGGATGACAAGTTCTGCATGAGAAAAATGCTCAAGGGTAACAAGTTGAAGGAGAGCTTTCTTGGAAAGGTAACCATATCGTTGGATGGCATTAGTAAAGCTGGCACTTGAAGGGGGCACGCGGATTTGAACCAGGGACCTCTCGATCTGCAGTCGAATGCTCTTCCACTGAGCTATACCCCCTTGGTTTAGGATTGGGCTCACTGGTTCTTAAAAAGTAATGTTCTGAGGAAAAGAATTTCTCAAAAGTAAGGATGCTTGTTGAAATCCCTACCAATGAAGATTGCCAGTGAGAGAGTGGATGACAAGTTCTGCATGAGAAAAATACTCAAGGGTAACAAGTTGAAGGAGAGCTTTCTTGGAAAGGTAACCATATCGTTGGATGGCATTAGTAAAGCTGGCACTTGAAGGGGGCACCCGGATTTGAACCAGGGACCTCTCGATCTGCAGTCGAATGCTCTTCCACTGAGCTATACCCCCTTGGCTTATGAGTGGGCTCACTGGTTCTTAAAAAGTAATGTTTTGAGGAAAAGAATTTCTCAAAAGTAAGGATGCTTGTTGAAATCCCTACCAATGAAGATTGCCAGTGAGAGAGTGGATGACAAGTTCTGCATGAGAAAAATGCTCAAGGGTAACAAGTTGAAGGAGAGCTTTCTTGGAAAGGTAACCATATCGTTGGATGGCATTAGTAAAGCTGGCACTTGAAGGTGGCACCCGGATTCTGAACCAGAGACCTCTTGATCTGCAGTCGAATGCTCTTCCACTGAGCTATACCCCCTTGGCTTATGACTGGGCTCACTGGTTCTTAAAAAGTAATGTTCTGAGGAAACCAATTTCTCAAAAGTAAGGATGCTTGTTGAAATCCCTACCAATGAAGATTGCCAGTGAGAGAGTGGATGACAAGTTCTGCATGAGAAAAATGCTCAAGGGTAACAAGTTGAAGGAGAGCTTTCTTGGAAAGGTAACCATATCGTTGGATGGCATTAGTAAAGCTGGCACTTGAAGGGGGCACGCGGATTTGAACCTGGGACCTCTCGATCTGCAGTCGAATGCTCTTCCACTGAGCTATACCCCCTTGGTTTAGGAATGGGCTCACTGGTTCTTAAAAAGTAATGTTCTGAGGAAACCAATTTCTCAAAAGTAAGGATGCTTGTTGAAATCCCTACCAATAAAGATTGCCAGTGAGAGAGTGGATGACTCTGCATGAGAAATAGGCTCAAGGGTAACAAGTTGAAGAAGAGCTTTCTTGGAAAGGTAACCATATCGTTGAATGTCATTAGTAAAGCTGGCACTTGAAGGTGGCACCCAGATTTGAAGCTATGCCCCCTTGGCTTATGATTGGGCTCACTGGTTCTTAAAAAGTAATGTTCTGAGGAAACCAATTTCTCAAAAGTAAGGATGCTTGTTGAAATCCCTACCAATGAAGATTGCCAGTGAGAGAGTGGATGACTCTGCATGAGAAATAGGCTCAAGGGTAACAAGTTGAAGGAGAGCTTTCTTGGAAAGGTAACCATATCGTTGGATGGCATTAGTAAAGCTGGCATTTGAAGGTGGCACCCAGATTTGAAGCTATGCCCCCTTGGCTTATGATTGGGCTCACTGGTTCTTAAAAAGTAATGTTCTGAGGAAACCAATTTCTCAAAAGTAAGGATGCTTGTTGAAATCCCTACCAATGAAGATTGCCAGTGAGAGAGTGGATGACAAGTTCTGCATGAGAAAAATGCTCAAGGGTAACAAGTTGAAGGAGAGCTTTCTTGGAAAGGTAACCATATCGTTGGATGGCATTAGTAAAACTGGCACTTGAAGGTGGCACCCGTTGGATGGCATTAGTAAATCTGGCACTTGAAGGGGGCACCCGGATTTGAACCAGGGACCTCTCGATCTGCAGTTGAATACTCTTCCACTGAGCTATACCCCCTTGGCTTATGATTGGGCTCACTGGTTCTTAAAAAGTAATGTTCTGAGGAAAAGAATTTCTCAAAAGTAAGGATGCTTGTTGAAATCCCTACCAATGAAGATTGCCAGTGAGAGAGTGGATGACAAGTTCTGCATGAGAAAAATACTCAAGGGTAACAAGTTGAAGGAGAGCTTTCTTGGAAAGGTAACCATATCGTTGGATGGCATTAGTAAAGCTGGCACTTGAAGGGGGCACCCGGATTTGAACCAGGGACCTCTCGATCTGCAGTCGAATGCTCTTCCACTGAGCTATACCCCCTTGGCTTATGATTGGGCTCACTGGTTCTTAAAAAGTAATGTTTTGAGGAAAAGAATTTCTCAAAAGTAAGGATGCTTGTTGAAATCCCTACCAATGAAGATTGCCAGTGAGAGAGTGGATGACAAGTTCTGCATGAGAAAAATGCTCAAGGGTAACAAGTTGAAGGAGAGCTTTCTTGGAAAGGTAACCATATCGTTGGATGGCATTAGTAAAGCTGGCACTTGAAGGTGGCACCCGGATTTGAACCAGAGACCTCTTGATCTGCAGTCGAATGCTCTTCCACTGAGCTATACCCCCTTGGCTTATGACTGGGCTCACTGGTTCTTAAAAAGTAATGTTCTGAGGAAACCAATTTCTCAAAAGTAAGGATGCTTGTTGAAATCCCTACCAATAAAGATTGCCAGTGAGAGAGTGGATGACTCTGCATGAGAAATAGGCTCAAGGGTAACAAGTTGAAGGAGAGCTTTCTTGGAAAGGTAACCATATCGTTGGATGGCATTAGTAAAGCTGGCACTTGAAGGTGGCACCCAGATTTGAAGCTATGCCCCCTTGGCTTATGATTGGGCTCACTGGTTCTTAAAAAGTAATGTTCTGAGGAAACCAATTTCTCAAAAGTAAGGATGCTTGTTGAAATCCCTACCAATGAAGATTGCCAGTGAGAGAGTGGATGACAAGTTCTGCATGAGAAAAATGCTCAAGGGTAACAAGTTGAAGGAGAGCTTTCTTGGAAAGGTAACCATATCGTTGGATGGCATTAGTAAAGCTGGCACTTGAAGGGGGCACGCGGATTTGAACCAGGGACCTCTCGATCTGCAGTCGAATGCTCTTCCACTGAGCTATACCCCCTTGGTTTAGGATTGGGCTCACTGGTTCTTAAAAAGTAATGTTCTGAGGAAAAGAATTTCTCAAAAGTAAGGATGCTTGTTGAAATCCCTACCAATGAAGATTGCCAGTGAGAGAGTGGATGACAAGTTCTGCATGAGAAAAATACTCAAGGGTAACAAGTTGAAGGAGAGCTTTCTTGGAAAGGTAACCATATCGTTGGATGGCATTAGTAAAGCTGGCACTTGAAGGGGGCACCCGGATTTGAACCAGGGACCTCTCGATCTGCAGTCGAATGCTCTTCCACTGAGCTATACCCCCTTGGCTTATGAGTGGGCTCACTGGTTCTTAAAAAGTAATGTTTTGAGGAAAAGAATTTCTCAAAAGTAAGGATGCTTGTTGAAATCCCTACCAATGAAGATTGCCAGTGAGAGAGTGGATGACAAGTTCTGCATGAGAAAAATGCTCAAGGGTAACAAGTTGAAGGAGAGCTTTCTTGGAAAGGTAACCATATCGTTGGATGGCATTAGTAAAGCTGGCACTTGAAGGTGGCACCCGGATTCTGAACCAGAGACCTCTTGATCTGCAGTCGAATGCTCTTCCACTGAGCTATACCCCCTTGGCTTATGACTGGGCTCACTGGTTCTTAAAAAGTAATGTTCTGAGGAAACCAATTTCTCAAAAGTAAGGATGCTTGTTGAAATCCCTACCAATGAAGATTGCCAGTGAGAGAGTGGATGACAAGTTCTGCATGAGAAAAATGCTCAAGGGTAACAAGTTGAAGGAGAGCTTTCTTGGAAAGGTAACCATATCGTTGGATGGCATTAGTAAAGCTGGCACTTGAAGGGGGCACGCGGATTTGAACCTGGGACCTCTCGATCTGCAGTCGAATGCTCTTCCACTGAGCTATACCCCCTTGGTTTAGGAATGGGCTCACTGGTTCTTAAAAAGTAATGTTCTGAGGAAACCAATTTCTCAAAAGTAAGGATGCTTGTTGAAATCCCTACCAATAAAGATTGCCAGTGAGAGAGTGGATGACTCTGCATGAGAAATAGGCTCAAGGGTAACAAGTTGAAGAAGAGCTTTCTTGGAAAGGTAACCATATCGTTGAATAGCATGAGTAAAGCTGGCACTTGAAGGGGGCACCCAGATTTGAAGCTATGCCCTCTTGGCTTATGATTGGGCTCACTGGTTCTTAAAAAGTAATGTTCTGAGGAAACTAATTTCTCAAAAGTAAGGATGCTTGTTGAAATCCCTACCAATGAAGATTGCCAGTGAGAGAGTGGATGACAAGTTCTGCATGAGAAAAATGCTCAAGGGTAACAAGTTGAAGGAGAGCTTTCTTGGAAAGGTAACCATATCGTTGGATAGCATTAGTAAAGCTGGCACTTGAAGGGGGCACCCGAATTTGAACCAGGGACCTCGCGATCTGCAGTCGAATGCTCTTCCACTGAGCTATGATTGGGCTCACTGGTTCTTAAAAAGTAATGTTCTGAGGAAACCAATTTCTCAAAAGTAAGGATGCTTGTTGAAATCCCTACCAATAAAGATTGCCAGTGAGAGAGTGGATGACTCTGCATGAGAAAAAGGCTCAAGGGTAACAAGTTGAAGAAGAGCTTTCTTGGAAAGGTAACCATATCGTTGAATAGCATGAGTAAAGCTGGCACTTGAAGGGGGCACGCGGATTTGAACCAGGGACCTCTCGATCTGCAGTCGAATGCTCTTCCACTGAGCTATACCCCCTTGGTTTAGGATTGGGCTCACTGGTTCTTAAAAAGTAATGTTCTGAGGAAAAGAATTTCTCAAAAGTAAGGATGCTTGTTGAAATCCCTACCAATGAAGATTGCCAGTGAGAGAGTGGATGACAAGTTCTGCATGAGAAAAATACTCAAGGGTAACAAGTTGAAGGAGAGCTTTCTTGGAAAGGTAACCATATCGTTGGATGGCATTAGTAAAGCTGGCACTTGAAGGGGGCACCCGGATTTGAACCAGGGACCTCTCGATCTGCAGTCGAATGCTCTTCCACTGAGCTATACCCCCTTGGCTTATGAGTGGGCTCACTGGTTCTTAAAAAGTAATGTTTTGAGGAAAAGAATTTCTCAAAAGTAAGGATGCTTGTTGAAATCCCTACCAATGAAGATTGCCAGTGAGAGAGTGGATGACAAGTTCTGCATGAGAAAAATGCTCAAGGGTAACAAGTTGAAGGAGAGCTTTCTTGGAAAGGTAACCATATCGTTGGATGGCATTAGTAAAGCTGGCACTTGAAGGGGGCACGCGGATTTGAACCTGGGACCTCTCGATCTGCAGTCGAATGCTCTTCCACTGAGCTATACCCCCTTGGTTTAGGAATGGGCTCACTGGTTCTTAAAAAGTAATGTTCTGAGGAAACCAATTTCTCAAAAGTAAGGATGCTTGTTGAAATCCCTACCAATAAAGATTGCCAGTGAGAGAGTGGATGACTCTGCATGAGAAATAGGCTCAAGGGTAACAAGTTGAAGAAGAGCTTTCTTGGAAAGGTAACCATATCGTTGAATAGCATGAGTAAAGCTGGCACTTGAAGGGGGCACCCAGATTTGAAGCTATGCCCTCTTGGCTTATGATTGGGCTCACTGGTTCTTAAAAAGTAATGTTCTGAGGAAACTAATTTCTCAAAAGTAAGGATGCTTGTTGAAATCCCTACCAATGAAGATTGCCAGTGAGAGAGTGGATGACAAGTTCTGCATGAGAAAAATGCTCAAGGGTAACAAGTTGAAGGAGAGCTTTCTTGGAAAGGTAACCATATCGTTGGATAGCATTAGTAAAGCTGGCACTTGAAGGGGGCACCCGAATTTGAACCAGGGACCTCGCGATCTGCAGTCGAATGCTCTTCCACTGAGCTATGATTGGGCTCACTGGTTCTTAAAAAGTAATGTTCTGAGGAAACCAATTTCTCAAAAGTAAGGATGCTTGTTGAAATCCCTACCAATAAAGATTGCCAGTGAGAGAGTGGATGACTCTGCATGAGAAAAAGGCTCAAGGGTAACAAGTTGAAGAAGAGCTTTCTTGGAAAGGTAACCATATCGTTGAATAGCATGAGTAAAGCTGGCACTTGAAGGGGGCACGCGGATTTGAACCAGGGACCTCTCGATCTGCAGTCGAATGCTCTTCCACTGAGCTATACCCCCTTGGTTTAGGATTGGGCTCACTGGTTCTTAAAAAGTAATGTTCTGAGGAAAAGAATTTCTCAAAAGTAAGGATGCTTGTTGAAATCCCTACCAATGAAGATTGCCAGTGAGAGAGTGGATGACAAGTTCTGCATGAGAAAAATACTCAAGGGTAACAAGTTGAAGGAGAGCTTTCTTGGAAAGGTAACCATATCGTTGGATGGCATTAGTAAAGCTGGCACTTGAAGGGGGCACCCGGATTTGAACCAGGGACCTCTCGATCTGCAGTCGAATGCTCTTCCACTGAGCTATACCCCCTTGGCTTATGAGTGGGCTCACTGGTTCTTAAAAAGTAATGTTTTGAGGAAAAGAATTTCTCAAAAGTAAGGATGCTTGTTGAAATCCCTACCAATGAAGATTGCCAGTGAGAGAGTGGATGACAAGTTCTGCATGAGAAAAATGCTCAAGGGTAACAAGTTGAAGGAGAGCTTTCTTGGAAAGGTAACCATATCGTTGGATGGCATTAGTAAAGCTGGCACTTGAAGGTGGCACCCGGATTCTGAACCAGAGACCTCTTGATCTGCAGTCGAATGCTCTTCCACTGAGCTATACCCCCTTGGCTTATGACTGGGCTCACTGGTTCTTAAAAAGTAATGTTCTGAGGAAACCAATTTCTCAAAAGTAAGGATGCTTGTTGAAATCCCTACCAATGAAGATTGCCAGTGAGAGAGTGGATGACTCTGCATGAGAAATAGGCTCAAGGGTAACAAGTTGAAGAAGAGCTTTCTTGGAAAGGTAACCATATCGTTGAATAGCATGAGTAAAGCTGGCACTTGAAGGGGGCACCCAGATTTGAAGCTATGCCCTCTTGGCTTATGATTGGGCTCACTGGTTCTTAAAAAGTAATGTTCTGAGGAAACTAATTTCTCAAAAGTAAGGATGCTTGTTGAAATCCCTACCAATGAAGATTGCCAGTGAGAGAGTGGATGACAAGTTCTGCATGAGAAAAATGCTCAAGGGTAACAAGTTGAAGGAGAGCTTTCTTGGAAAGGTAACCATATCGTTGGATAGCATTAGTAAAGCTGGCACTTGAAGGGGGCACCCGAATTTGAACCAGGGACCTCGCGATCTGCAGTCGAATGCTCTTCCACTGAGCTATGATTGGGCTCACTGGTTCTTAAAAAGTAATGTTCTGAGGAAACCAATTTCTCAAAAGTAAGGATGCTTGTTGAAATCCCTACCAATAAAGATTGCCAGTGAGAGAGTGGATGACTCTGCATGAGAAAAAGGCTCAAGGGTAACAAGTTGAAGAAGAGCTTTCTTGGAAAGGTAACCATATCGTTGAATAGCATGAGTAAAGCTGGCACTTGAAGGGGGCACCCAGATTTGAAACTATGCCCCCTTGGCTTATGATTGGGCTCACTGGTTCTTAAAAAGTAATGTTCTGAGGAAACCAATTTCTCAAAAGTAAGGATGCTTGTTGAAATCCCTACCAATGAAGATTGCCAGTGAGAGAGTGGATGACAAGTTCTGCATGAGAAAAATGCTCAAGGGTAACAAGTTGAAGGAGAGCTTTCTTGGAAAGGTAACCATATCGTTGGATGGCATTAGTAAAGCTGGCACTTGAACGGGGCACGCGGATTTGAACCAGGGACCTCTCGATCTGCAGTCGAATGCTCTTCCACTGAGCTATACCCCCTTGGTTTAGGATTGGGCTCACTGGTTCTTAAAAAGTAATGTTCTGAGGAAAAGAATTTCTCAAAAGTAAGGATGCTTGTTGAAATCCCTACCAATGAAGATTGCCAGTGAGAGAGTGGATGACAAGTTCTGCATGAGAAAAATACTCAAGGGTAACAAGTTGAAGGAGAGCTTTCTTGGAAAGGTAACCATATCGTTGGATGGCATTAGTAAAGCTGGCACTTGAAGGTGGCACCCGTTGGATGGCATTAGTAAATCTGGCACTTGAAGGGGGCACCCGGATTTGAACCAGGGACCTCTCGATCTGCAGTCGAATGCTCTTCCACTGAGCTATACCCCCTTAGCTTATGATTGGGCTCACTGGTTCTAAAAAAGTAATGTTCTGAGGAAACCAATTTCTCAAAAGTAAGGATGCTTGTTGAAATCCCTACCAATAAAGATTGCCAGTGAGAGAGTGGATGACTCTGCATGAGAAATAGGCTCAAGGGTAACAAGTTGAAGAAGAGCTTTCTTGGAAAGGTAACCATATCGTTGAATAGCATGAGTAAAGCTGGCACTTGAAGGGGGCACCCAGATTTGAAGCTATGCCCTCTTGGCTTATGATTGGGCTCACTGGTTCTTAAAAAGTAATGTTCTGAGGAAACTAATTTCTCAAAAGTAAGGATGCTTGTTGAAATCCCTACCAATGAAGATTGCCAGTGAGAGAGTGGATGACAAGTTCTGCATGAGAAAAATGCTCAAGGGTAACAAGTTGAAGGAGAGCTTTCTTGGAAAGGTAACCATATCGTTGGATAGCATTAGTAAAGCTGGCACTTGAAGGGGGCACCCGAATTTGAACCAGGGACCTCGCGATCTGCAGTCGAATGCTCTTCCACTGAGCTATGATTGGGCTCACTGGTTCTTAAAAAGTAATGTTCTGAGGAAACCAATTTCTCAAAAGTAAGGATGCTTGTTGAAATCCCTACCAATAAAGATTGCCAGTGAGAGAGTGGATGACTCTGCATGAGAAAAAGGCTCAAGGGTAACAAGTTGAAGAAGAGCTTTCTTGGAAAGGTAACCATATCGTTGAATAGCATGAGTAAAGCTGGCACTTGAAGGGGGCACCCAGATTTGAAGCTATGCCCCCTTGGCTTATGATTGGGCTCACTGGTTCTTAAAAAGTAATGTTCTGAGGAAACCAATTTCTCAAAAGTAAGGATGCTTGTTGAAATCCCTACCAATGAAGATTGCCAGTGAGAGAGTGGATGACAAGTTCTGCATGAGAAAAATGCTCAAGGGTAACAAGTTGAAGGAGAGCTTTCTTGGAAAGGTAACCATATCGTTGGATGGCATTAGTAAAGCTGGCACTTGAACGGGGCACGCGGATTTGAACCAGGGACCTCTCGATCTGCAGTCGAATGCTCTTCCACTGAGCTATACCCCCTTGGTTTAGGATTGGGCTCACTGGTTCTTAAAAAGTAATGTTCTGAGGAAAAGAATTTCTCAAAAGTAAGGATGCTTGTTGAAATCCCTACCAATGAAGATTGCCAGTGAGAGAGTGGATGACAAGTTCTGCATGAGAAAAATACTCAAGGGTAACAAGTTGAAGGAGAGCTTTCTTGGAAAGGTAACCATATCGTTGGATGGCATTAGTAAAGCTGGCACTTGAAGGGGGCACCCGGATTTGAACCAGGGACCTCTCGATCTGCAGTCGAATGCTCTTCCACTGAGCTATACCCCCTTGGCTTATGAGTGGGCTCACTGGTTCTTAAAAAGTAATGTTCTGAGGAAACCAATTTCTCAAAAGTAAGGATGCTTGTTGAAATCCCTACCAATAAAGATTGCCAGTGAGAGAGTGGATGACTCTGCATGAGAAATAGGCTCAAGGGTAACAAGTTGAAGGAGAGCTTTCTTGGAAAGGTAACCATATCGTTGGATGGCATTAGTAAAGCTGGCACTTGAAGGTGGCACCCAGATTTGAAGCTATGCCCCCTTGGCTTATGATTGGGCTCACTGGTTCTTAAAAAGTAATGTTCTGAGGAAACCAATTTCTCAAAAGTAAGGATGCTTGTTGAAATCCCTACCAATGAAGATTGCCAGTGAGAGAGTGGATGACAAGTTCTGCATGAGAAAAATGCTCAAGGGTAACAAGTTGAAGGAGAGCTTTCTTGGAAAGGTAACCATATCGTTGGATGGCATTAGTAAAGCTGGCACTTGAAGGGGGCACGCGGATTTGAATCAGGGACCTCTCGATCTGCAGTCGAATGCTCTTCCACTGAGCTATACCCCCTTGGTTTAGGATTGGGCTCACTGGTTCTTAAAAAGTAATGTTCTGAGGAAAAGAATTTCTCAAAAGTAAGGATGCTTGTTGAAATCCCTACCAATGAAGATTGCCAGTGAGAGAGTGGATGACAAGTTCTGCATGAGAAAAATACTCAAGGGTAACAAGTTGAAGGAGAGCTTTCTTGGAAAGGTAACCATATCGTTGGATGGCATTAGTAAAGCTGGCACTTGAAGGGGGCACCCGGATTTGAACCAGGGACCTCTCGATCTGCAGTCGAATGCTCTTCCACTGAGCTATACCCCCTTGGCTTATGAGTGGGCTCACTGGTTCTTAAAAAGTAATGTTCTGAGGAAACCAATTTCTCAAAAGTAAGGATGCTTGTTGAAATCCCTACCAATGAAGATTGCCAGTGAGAGAGTGGATGACAAGTTCTGCATGAGAAAAATGCTCAAGGGTAACAAGTTGAAGGAGAGCTTTCTTGGAAAGGTAACCATATCGTTGGATGGCATTAGTAAAGCTGGCACTTGAAGGGGGCACGCGGATTTGAACCTGGGACCTCTCGATCTGCAGTCGAATGCTCTTCCACTGAGCTATACCCCCTTGGTTTAGGAATGGGCTCACTGGTTCTTAAAAAGTAATGTTCTGAGGAAACCAATTTCTCAAAAGTAAGGATGCTTGTTGAAATCCCTACCAATAAAGATTGCCAGTGAGAGAGTGGATGACTCTGCATGAGAAATAGGCTCAAGGGTAACAAGTTGAAGAAGAGCTTTCTTGGAAAGGTAACCATATCGTTGAATAGCATGAGTAAAGCTGGCACTTGAAGGGGGCACCCAGATTTGAAGCTATGCCCTCTTGGCTTATGATTGGGCTCACTGGTTCTTAAAAAGTAATGTTCTGAGGAAACTAATTTCTCAAAAGTAAGGATGCTTGTTGAAATCCCTACCAATGAAGATTGCCAGTGAGAGAGTGGATGACAAGTTCTGCATGAGAAAAATGCTCAAGGGTAACAAGTTGAAGGAGAGCTTTCTTGGAAAGGTAACCATATCGTTGGATAGCATTAGTAAAGCTGGCACTTGAAGGGGGCACCCGAATTTGAACCAGGGACCTCGCGATCTGCAGTCGAATGCTCTTCCACTGAGCTATGATTGGGCTCACTGGTTCTTAAAAAGTAATGTTCTGAGGAAACCAATTTCTCAAAAGTAAGGATGCTTGTTGAAATCCCTACCAATAAAGATTGCCAGTGAGAGAGTGGATGACTCTGCATGAGAAAAAGGCTCAAGGGTAACAAGTTGAAGAAGAGCTTTCTTGGAAAGGTAACCATATCGTTGAATAGCATGAGTAAAGCTGGCACTTGAAGGGGGCACCCAGATTTGAAACTATGCCCCCTTGGCTTATGATTGGGCTCACTGGTTCTTAAAAAGTAATGTTCTGAGGAAACCAATTTCTCAAAAGTAAGGATGCTTGTTGAAATCCCTACCAATGAAGATTGCCAGTGAGAGAGTGGATGACAAGTTCTGCATGAGAAAAATGCTCAAGGGTAACAAGTTGAAGGAGAGCTTTCTTGGAAAGGTAACCATATCGTTGGATGGCATTAGTAAAGCTGGCACTTGAACGGGGCACGCGGATTTGAACCAGGGACCTCTCGATCTGCAGTCGAATGCTCTTCCACTGAGCTATACCCCCTTGGTTTAGGATTGGGCTCACTGGTTCTTAAAAAGTAATGTTCTGAGGAAAAGAATTTCTCAAAAGTAAGGATGCTTGTTGAAATCCCTACCAATGAA
Source organism: Eleutherodactylus coqui (assembly GCF_035609145.1). Lineage (NCBI taxonomy): Eukaryota > Metazoa > Chordata > Amphibia > Anura > Eleutherodactylidae > Eleutherodactylus > Eleutherodactylus coqui. Next base: position 43,687,161 of record NC_089849.1, on the reverse strand, counting down.
GATTGCCAGTGAGAGAGTGGATGACAAGTTCTGCATGAGAAAAATACTCAAGGGTAACAAGTTGAAGGAGAGCTTTCTTGGAAAGGTAACCATATCGTTGGATGGCATTAGTAAAGCTGGCACTTGAAGGTGGCACCCGTTGGATGGCATTAGTAAATCTGGCACTTGAAGGGGGCACCCGGATTTGAACCAGGGACCTCTCGATCTGCAGTCGAATGCTCTTCCACTGAGCTATACCCCCTTAGCTTATGATTGGGCTCACTGGTTCTAAAAAAGTAATGTTCTGAGGAAACCAATTTCTCAAAAGTAAGGATGCTTGTTGAAATCCCTACCAATAAAGATTGCCAGTGAGAGAGTGGATGACTCTGCATGAGAAATAGGCTCAAGGGTAACAAGTTGAAGAAGAGCTTTCTTGGAAAGGTAACCATATCGTTGAATAGCATGAGTAAAGCTGGCACTTGAAGGGGGCACCCAGATTTGAAGCTATGCCCTCTTGGCTTATGATTGGGCTCACTGGTTCTTAAAAAGTAATGTTCTGAGGAAACTAATTTCTCAAAAGTAAGGATGCTTGTTGAAATCCCTACCAATGAAGATTGCCAGTGAGAGAGTGGATGACAAGTTCTGCATGAGAAAAATGCTCAAGGGTAACAAGTTGAAGGAGAGCTTTCTTGGAAAGGTAACCATATCGTTGGATAGCATTAGTAAAGCTGGCACTTGAAGGGGGCACCCGAATTTGAACCAGGGACCTCGCGATCTGCAGTCGAATGCTCTTCCACTGAGCTATGATTGGGCTCACTGGTTCTTAAAAAGTAATGTTCTGAGGAAACCAATTTCTCAAAAGTAAGGATGCTTGTTGAAATCCCTACCAATAAAGATTGCCAGTGAGAGAGTGGATGACTCTGCATGAGAAAAAGGCTCAAGGGTAACAAGTTGAAGAAGAGCTTTCTTGGAAAGGTAACCATATCGTTGAATAGCATGAGTAAAGCTGGCACTTGAAGGGGGCACCCAGATTTGAAGCTATGCCCCCTTGGCTTATGATTGGGCTCACTGGTTCTTAAAAAGTAATGTTCTGAGGAAACCAATTTCTCAAAAGTAAGGATGCTTGTTGAAATCCCTACCAATGAAGATTGCCAGTGAGAGAGTGGATGACAAGTTCTGCATGAGAAAAATGCTCAAGGGTAACAAGTTGAAGGAGAGCTTTCTTGGAAAGGTAACCATATCGTTGGATGGCATTAGTAAAGCTGGCACTTGAACGGGGCACGCGGATTTGAACCAGGGACCTCTCGATCTGCAGTCGAATGCTCTTCCACTGAGCTATACCCCCTTGGTTTAGGATTGGGCTCACTGGTTCTTAAAAAGTAATGTTCTGAGGAAAAGAATTTCTCAAAAGTATGGATGCTTGTTGAAATCCCTACCAATGAAGATTGCCAGTGAGAGAGTGGATGACAAGTTCTGCATGAGAAAAATACTCAAGGGTAACAAGTTGAAGGAGAGCTTTCTTGGAAAGGTAACCATATCGTTGGATGGCATTAGTAAAGCTGGCACTTGAAGGGGGCACCCGGATTTGAACCAGGGACCTCTCGATCTGCAGTCGAATGCTCTTCCACTGAGCTATACCCCCTTGGCTTATGAGTGGGCTCACTGGTTCTTAAAAAGTAATGTTCTGAGGAAACCAATTTCTCAAAAGTAAGGATGCTTGTTGAAATCCCTACCAATAAAGATTGCCAGTGAGAGAGTGGATGACTCTGCATGAGAAATAGGCTCAAGGGTAACAAGTTGAAGGAGAGCTTTCTTGGAAAGGTAACCATATCGTTGGATGGCATTAGTAAAGCTGGCACTTGAAGGTGGCACCCAGATTTGAAGCTATGCCCCCTTGGCTTATGATTGGGCTCACTGGTTCTTAAAAAGTAATGTTCTGAGGAAACCAATTTCTCAAAAGTAAGGATGCTTGTTGAAATCCCTACCAATGAAGATTGCCAGTGAGAGAGTGGATGACAAGTTCTGCATGAGAAAAATGCTCAAGGGTAACAAGTTGAAGGAGAGCTTTCTTGGAAAGGTAACCATATCGTTGGATGGCATTAGTAAAGCTGGCACTTGAAGGGGGCACGCGGATTTGAATCAGGGACCTCTCGATCTGCAGTCGAATGCTCTTCCACTGAGCTATACCCCCTTGGTTTAGGATTGGGCTCACTGGTTCTTAAAAAGTAATGTTCTGAGGAAAAGAATTTCTCAAAAGTAAGGATGCTTGTTGAAATCCCTACCAATGAAGATTGCCAGTGAGAGAGTGGATGACAAGTTCTGCATGAGAAAAATACTCAAGGGTAACAAGTTGAAGGAGAGCTTTCTTGGAAAGGTAACCATATCGTTGGATGGCATTAGTAAAGCTGGCACTTGAAGGGGGCACCCGGATTTGAACCAGGGACCTCTCGATCTGCAGTCGAATGCTCTTCCACTGAGCTATACCCCCTTGGCTTATGAGTGGGCTCACTGGTTCTTAAAAAGTAATGTTTTGAGGAAAAGAATTTCTCAAAAGTAAGGATGCTTGTTGAAATCCCTACCAATGAAGATTGCCAGTGAGAGAGTGGATGACAAGTTCTGCATGAGAAAAATGCTCAAGGGTAACAAGTTGAAGGAGAGCTTTCTTGGAAAGGTAACCATATCGTTGGATAGCATTAGTAAAGCTGGCACTTGAAGGGGGCACCCGAATTTGAACCAGGGACCTCGCGATCTGCAGTCGAATGCTCTTCCACTGAGCTATGATTGGGCTCACTGGTTCTTAAAAAGTAATGTTCTGAGGAAACCAATTTCTCAAAAGTAAGGATGCTTGTTGAAATCCCTACCAATAAAGATTGCCAGTGAGAGAGTGGATGACTCTGCATGAGAAAAAGGCTCAAGGGTAACAAGTTGAAGAAGAGCTTTCTTGGAAAGGTAACCATATCGTTGAATAGCATGAGTAAAGCTGGCACTTGAAGGGGGCACCCAGATTTGAAACTATGCCCCCTTGGCTTATGATTGGGCTCACTGGTTCTTAAAAAGTAATGTTCTGAGGAAACCAATTTCTCAAAAGTAAGGATGCTTGTTGAAATCCCTACCAATGAAGATTGCCAGTGAGAGAGTGGATGACAAGTTCTGCATGAGAAAAATGCTCAAGGGTAACAAGTTGAAGGAGAGCTTTCTTGGAAAGGTAACCATATCGTTGGATGGCATTAGTAAAGCTGGCACTTGAACGGGGCACGCGGATTTGAACCAGGGACCTCTCGATCTGCAGTCGAATGCTCTTCCACTGAGCTATACCCCCTTGGTTTAGGATTGGGCTCACTGGTTCTTAAAAAGTAATGTTCTGAGGAAAAGAATTTCTCAAAAGTAAGGATGCTTGTTGAAATCCCTACCAATGAAGATTGCCAGTGAGAGAGTGGATGACAAGTTCTGCATGAGAAAAATACTCAAGGGTAACAAGTTGAAGGAGAGCTTTCTTGGAAAGGTAACCATATCGTTGGATGGCATTAGTAAAGCTGGCACTTGAAGGTGGCACCCGTTGGATGGCATTAGTAAATCTGGCACTTGAAGGGGGCACCCGGATTTGAACCAGGGACCTCTCGATCTGCAGTCGAATGCTCTTCCACTGAGCTATACCCCCTTGGCTTATGATTGGGCTCACTGGTTCTTAAAAAGTAATGTTTTGAGGAAAAGAATTTCTCAAAAGTAAGGATGCTTGTTGAAATCCCTACCAATGAAGATTGCCAGTGAGAGAGTGGATGACAAGTTCTGCATGAGAAAAATGCTCAAGGGTAACAAGTTGAAGGAGAGCTTTCTTGGAAAGGTAACCATATCGTTGGATGGCATTAGTAAAGCTGGCACTTGAAGGTGGCACCCGGATTTGAACCAGAGACCTCTTGATCTGCAGTCGAATGCTCTTCCACTGAGCTATACCCCCTTGGCTTATGACTGGGCTCACTGGTTCTTAAAAAGTAATGTTCTGAGGAAACCAATTTCTCAAAAGTAAGGATGCTTGTTGAAATCCCTACCAATAAAGATTGCCAGTGAGAGAGTGGATGACTCTGCATGAGAAATAGGCTCAAGGGTAACAAGTTGAAGGAGAGCTTTCTTGGAAAGGTAACCATATCGTTGGATGGCATTAGTAAAGCTGGCACTTGAAGGTGGCACCCAGATTTGAAGCTATGCCCCCTTGGCTTATGATTGGGCTCACTGGTTCTTAAAAAGTAATGTTCTGAGGAAACCAATTTCTCAAAAGTAAGGATGCTTGTTGAAATCCCTACCAATGAAGATTGCCAGTGAGAGAGTGGATGACAAGTTCTGCATGAGAAAAATGCTCAAGGGTAACAAGTTGAAGGAGAGCTTTCTTGGAAAGGTAACCATATCGTTGGATGGCATTAGTAAAGCTGGCACTTGAAGGGGGCACGCGGATTTGAACCAGGGACCTCTCGATCTGCAGTCGAATGCTCTTCCACTGAGCTATACCCCCTTGGTTTAGGATTGGGCTCACTGGTTCTTAAAAAGTAATGTTCTGAGGAAAAGAATTTCTCAAAAGTAAGGATGCTTGTTGAAATCCCTACCAATGAAGATTGCCAGTGAGAGAGTGGATGACAAGTTCTGCATGAGAAAAATACTCAAGGGTAACAAGTTGAAGGAGAGCTTTCTTGGAAAGGTAACCATATCGTTGGATGGCGTTAGTAAAGCTGGCACCCGGATTTGAACCAGGGACCTCTCGATCTGCAGTCGAATGCTCTTCCACTGAGCTATACCCCCTTGGCTTATGAGTGGGCTCACTGGTTCTTAAAAAGTAATGTTCTGAGGAAACCAATTTCTCAAAAGTAAGGATGCTTGTTGAAATCCCTACCAATGAAGATTGCCAGTGAGAGAGTGGATGACAAGTTCTGCATGAGAAAAATGCTCAAGGGTAACAAGTTGAAGGAGAGCTTTCTTGGAAAGGTAACCATATCGTTGGATGGCATTAGTAAAGCTGGCACTTGAACGGGGCACGCGGATTTGAACCAGGGACCTCTCGATCTGCAGTCGAATGCTCTTCCACTGAGCTATACCCCCTTGGTTTAGGATTGGGCTCACTGGTTCTTAAAAAGTAATGTTCTGAGGAAAAGAATTTCTCAAAAGTAAGGATGCTTGTTGAAATCCCTACCAATGAAGATTGCCAGTGAGAGAGTGGATGACAAGTTCTGCATGAGAAAAATACTCAAGGGTAACAAGTTGAAGGAGAGCTTTCTTGGAAAGGTAACCATATCGTTGGATGGCATTAGTAAAGCTGGCACTTGAAGGGGGCACCCGGATTTGAACCAGGGACCTCTCGATCTGCAGTCGAATGCTCTTCCACTGAGCTATACCCCCTTGGCTTATGAGTGGGCTCACTGGTTCTTAAAAAGTAATGTTTTGAGGAAAAGAATTTCTCAAAAGTAAGGATGCTTGTTGAAATCCCTACCAATGAAGATTGCCAGTGAGAGAGTGGATGACAAGTTCTGCATGAGAAAAATACTCAAGGGTAACAAGTTGAAGGAGAGCTTTCTTGGAAAGGTAACCATATCGTTGGATGGCATTAGTAAAGCTGGCACTTGAAGGTGGCACCCGTTGGATGGCATTAGTAAATCTGGCACTTGAAGGGGGCACCCGGATTTGAACCAGGGACCTCTCGATCTGCAGTCGAATGCTCTTCCACTGAGCTATACCCCCTTAGCTTATGATTGGGCTCACTGGTTCTTAAAAAGTAATGTTCTGAGGAAACCAATTTCTCAAAAGTAAGGATGCTTGTTGAAATCCCTACCAATGAAGATTGCCAGTGAGAGAGTGGATGACAAGTTCTGCATGAGAAAAATGCTCAAGGGTAACAAGTTGAAGGAGAGCTTTCTTGGAAAGGTAACCATATCGTTGGATGGCATTAGTAAAGCTGGCACTTGAACGGGGCACGCGGATTTGAACCAGGGACCTCTCGATCTGCAGTCGAATGCTCTTCCACTGAGCTATACCCCCTTGGCTTATGATTGGGCTCACTGGTTCTTAAAAAGTAATGTTTTGAGGAAAAGAATTTCTCAAAAGTAAGGATGCTTGTTGAAATCCCTACCAATGAAGATTGCCAGTGAGAGAGTGGATGACAAGTTCTGCATGAGAAAAATGCTCAAGGGTAACAAGTTGAAGGAGAGCTTTCTTGGAAAGGTAACCATATCGTTGGATGGCATTAGTAAAGCTGGCACTTGAAGGTGGCACCCGGATTTGAACCAGAGACCTCTTGATCTGCAGTCGAATGCTCTTCCACTGAGCTATACCCCCTTGGCTTATGACTGGGCTCACTGGTTCTTAAAAAGTAATGTTCTGAGGAAACCAATTTCTCAAAAGTAAGGATGCTTGTTGAAATCCCTACCAATAAAGATTGCCAGTGAGAGAGTGGATGACTCTGCATGAGAAATAGGCTCAAGGGTAACAAGTTGAAGGAGAGCTTTCTTGGAAAGGTAACCATATCGTTGGATGGCATTAGTAAAGCTGGCACTTGAAGGTGGCACCCAGATTTGAAGCTATGCCCCCTTGGCTTATGATTGGGCTCACTGGTTCTTAAAAAGTAATGTTCTGAGGAAACCAATTTCTCAAAAGTAAGGATGCTTGTTGAAATCCCTACCAATGAAGATTGCCAGTGAGAGAGTGGATGACAAGTTCTGCATGAGAAAAATGCTCAAGGGTAACAAGTTGAAGGAGAGCTTTCTTGGAAAGGTAACCATATCGTTGGATGGCATTAGTAAAGCTGGCACTTGAAGGGGGCACGCGGATTTGAACCAGGGACCTCTCGATCTGCAGTCGAATGCTCTTCCACTGAGCTATACCCCCTTGGTTTAGGATTGGGCTCACTGGTTCTTAAAAAGTAATGTTCTGAGGAAAAGAATTTCTCAAAAGTAAGGATGCTTGTTGAAATCCCTACCAATGAAGATTGCCAGTGAGAGAGTGGATGACAAGTTCTGCATGAGAAAAATACTCAAGGGTAACAAGTTGAAGGAGAGCTTTCTTGGAAAGGTAACCATATCGTTGGATGGCATTAGTAAAGCTGGCACCCGGATTTGAACCAGGGACCTCTCGATCTGCAGTCGAATGCTCTTCCACTGAGCTATACCCCCTTGGCTTATGAGTGGGCTCACTGGTTCTTAAAAAGTAATGTTCTGAGGAAACCAATTTCTCAAAAGTAAGGATGCTTGTTGAAATCCCTACCAATGAAGATTGCCAGTGAGAGAGTGGATGACAAGTTCTGCATGAGAAAAATGCTCAAGGGTAACAAGTTGAAGGAGAGCTTTCTTGGAAAGGTAACCATATCGTTGGATGGCATTAGTAAAGCTGGCACTTGAACGGGGCACGCGGATTTGAACCAGGGACCTCTCGATCTGCAGTCGAATGCTCTTCCACTGAGCTATACCCCCTTGGTTTAGGATTGGGCTCACTGGTTCTTAAAAAGTAATGTTCTGAGGAAAAGAACAAGATGACAAGTTCTGCATGAGAAAAATACTCAAGGGTAACAAGTTGAAGGAGAGCTTTCTTGGAAAGGTAACCATATCGTTGGATGGCATTAGTAAAGCTGGCACTTGAAGGGGGCACCCGGATTTGAACCAGGGACCTCTCGATCTGCAGTCGAATGCTCTTCCACTGAGCTATACCCCCTTGGCTTATGAGTGGGCTCACTGGTTCTTAAAAAGTAATGTTTTGAGGAAAAGAATTTCTCAAAAGTAAGGATGCTTGTTGAAATCCCTACCAATGAAGATTGCCAGTGAGAGAGTGGATGACAAGTTCTGCATGAGAAAAATGCTCAAGGGTAACAAGTTGAAGGAGAGCTTTCTTGGAAAGGTAACCATATCGTTGGATGGCATTAGTAAAGCTGGCACTTGAAGGTGGCACCCGGATTTGAACCAGAGACCTCTTGATCTGCAGTCGAATGCTCTTCCACTGAGCTATACCCCCTTGGCTTATGACTGGGCTCACTGGTTCTTAAAAAGTAATGTTCTGAGGAAACCAATTTCTCAAAAGTAAGGATGCTTGTTGAAATCCCTACCAATAAAGATTGCCAGTGAGAGAGTGGATGACTCTGCATGAGAAATAGGCTCAAGGGTAACAAGTTGAAGGAGAGCTTTCTTGGAAAGGTAACCATATCGTTGGATGGCATTAGTAAAGCTGGCACTTGAAGGTGGCACCCAGATTTGAAGCTATGCCCCCTTGGCTTATGATTGGGCTCACTGGTTCTTAAAAAGTAATGTTCTGAGGAAACCAATTTCTCAAAAGTAAGGATGCTTGTTGAAATCCCTACCAATGAAGATTGCCAGTGAGAGAGTGGATGACAAGTTCTGCATGAGAAAAATGCTCAAGGGTAACAAGTTGAAGGAGAGCTTTCTTGGAAAGGTAACCATATCGTTGGATGGCATTAGTAAAGCTGGCACTTGAAGGGGGCACGCGGATTTGAACCAGGGACCTCTCGATCTGCAGTCGAATGCTCTTCCACTGAGCTATACCCCCTTGGTTTAGGATTGGGCTCACTGGTTCTTAAAAAGTAATGTTCTGAGGAAAAGAATTTCTCAAAAGTAAGGATGCTTGTTGAAATCCCTACCAATGAAGATTGCCAGTGAGAGAGTGGATGACAAGTTCTGCATGAGAAAAATACTCAAGGGTAACAAGTTGAAGGAGAGCTTTCTTGGAAAGGTTACCATATCGTTGGATGGCATTAGTAAAGCTGGCACTTGAAGGGGGCACCCGGATTTGAACCAGGGACCTCTCGATCTGCAGTCGAATGCTCTTCCACTGAGCTATACCCCCTTGGCTTATGAGTGGGCTCACTGGTTCTTAAAAAGTAATGTTTTGAGGAAAAGAATTTCTCAAAAGTAAGGATGCTTGTTGAAATCCCTACCAATGAAGATTGCCAGTGAGAGAGTGGATGACAAGTTCTGCATGAGAAAAATGCTCAAGGGTAACAAGTTGAAGGAGAGCTTTCTTGGAAAGGTAACCATATCGTTGGATGGCATTAGTAAAGCTGGCACTTGAAGGGGGCACCCGAATTTGAACCAGGGACCTCGCGATCTGCAGTCGAATGCTCTTCCACTGAGCTATGATTGGGCTCACTGGTTCTTAAAAAGTAATGTTCTGAGGAAACCAATTTCTCAAAAGTAAGGATGCTTGTTGAAATCCCTACCAATAAAGATTGCCAGTGAGAGAGTGGATGACTCTGCATGAGAAAAAGGCTCAAGGGTAACAAGTTGAAGAAGAGCTTTCTTGGAAAGGTAACCATATCGTTGAATAGCATGAGTAAAGCTGGCACTTGAAGGGGGCACCCAGATTTGAAGCTATGCCCCCTTGGCTTATGATTGGGCTCACTGGTTCTTAAAAAGTAATGTTCTGAGGAAACCAATTTCTCAAAAGTAAGGATGCTTGTTGAAATCCCTACCAATGAAGATTGCCAGTGAGAGAGTGGATGACAAGTTCTGCATGAGAAAAATGCTCAAGGGTAACAAGTTGAAGGAGAGCTTTCTTGGAAAGGTAACCATATCGTTGGATGGCATTAGTAAAGCTGGCACTTGAAGGGGGCACGCGGATTTGAACCAGGGACCTCTCGATCTGCAGTCGAATGCTCTTCCACTGAGCTATACCCCCTTGGTTTAGGATTGGGCTCACTGGTTCTTAAAAAGTAATGTTCTGAGGAAAAGAATTTCTCAAAAGTAAGGATGCTTGTTGAAATCCCTACCAATGAAGATTGCCAGTGAGAGAGTGGATGACAAGTTCTGCATGAGAAAAATACTCAAGGGTAACAAGTTGAAGGAGAGCTTTCTTGGAAAGGTAACCATATCGTTGGATGGCATTAGTAAAGCTGGCACTTGAAGGGGGCACCCGGATTTGAACCAGGGACCTCTCGATCTGCAGTCGAATGCTCTTCCACTGAGCTATACCCCCTTGGCTTATGATTGGGCTCACTGGTTCTTAAAAAGTAATGTTTTGAGGAAAAGAATTTCTCAAAAGTAAGGATGCTTGTTGAAATCCCTACCAATGAAGATTGCCAGTGAGAGAGTGGATGACAAGTTCTGCATGAGAAAAATGCTCAAGGGTAACAAGTTGAAGGAGAGCTTTCTTGGAAAGGTAACCATATCGTTGGATGGCATTAGTAAAGCTGGCACTTGAAGGTGGCACCCGGATGTGAACCAGAGACCTCTTGATCTGCAGTCGAATGCTCTTCCACTGAGCTATACCCCCTTGGCTTATGACTGGGCTCACTGGTTCTTAAAAAGTAATGTTCTGAGGAAACCAATTTCTCAAAAGTAAGGATGCTTGTTGAAATCCCTACCAATAAAGATTGCCAGTGAGAGAGTGGATGACTCTGCATGAGAAATAGGCTCAAGGGTAACAAGTTGAAGGAGAGCTTTCTTGGAAAGGTAACCATATCGTTGGATGGCATTAGTAAAGCTGGCACTTGAAGGTGGCACCCAGATTTGAAGCTATGCCCCCTTGGCTTATGATTGGGCTCACTGGTTCTTAAAAAGTAATGTTCTGAGGAAACCAATTTCTCAAAAGTAAGGATGCTTGTTGAAATCCCTACCAATGAAGATTGCCAGTGAGAGAGTGGATGACAAGTTCTGCATGAGAAAAATGCTCAAGGGTAACAAGTTGAAGGAGAGCTTTCTTGGAAAGGTAACCATATCGTTGGATGGCATTAGTAAAGCTGGCACTTGAAGGGGGCACGCGGATTTGAACCAGGGACCTCGCGATCTGCAGTCGAATGCTCTTCCACTGAGCTATACCCCCTTGGTTTAGGATTGGGCTCACTGGTTCTTAAAAAGTAATGTTCTGAGGAAAAGAATTTCTCAAAAGTAAGGATGCTTGTTGAAATCCCTACCAATGAAGATTGCCAGTGAGAGAGTGGATGACAAGTTCTGCATGAGAAAAATACTCAAGGGTAACAAGTTGAAGGAGAGCTTTCTTGGAAAGGTAACCATATCGTTGGATGGCATTAGTAAAGCTGGCACTTGAAGGGGGCACCCGGATTTGAACCAGGGACCTCTCGATCTGCAGTCGAATGCTCTTCCACTGAGCTATACCCCCTTGGCTTATGAGTGGGCTCACTGGTTCTTAAAAAGTAATGTTTTGAGGAAAAGAATTTCTCAAAAGTAAGGATGCTTGTTGAAATCCCTACCAATGAAGATTGCCAGTGAGAGAGTGGATGACAAGTTCTGCATGAGAAAAATGCTCAAGGGTAACAAGTTGAAGGAGAGCTTTCTTGGAAAGGTAACCATATCGTTGGATGGCATTAGTAAAGCTGGCACTTGAAGGGGGCACCCGAATTTGAACCAGGGACCTCGCGATCTGCAGTCGAATGCTCTTCCACTGAGCTATGATTGGGCTCACTGGTTCTTAAAAAGTAATGTTCTGAGGAAACCAATTTCTCAAAAGTAAGGATGCTTGTTGAAATCCCTACCAATAAAGATTGCCAGTGAGAGAGTGGATGACTCTGCATGAGAAAAAGGCTCAAGGGTAACAAGTTGAAGAAGAGCTTTCTTGGAAAGGTAACCATATCGTTGAATAGCATGAGTAAAGCTGGCACTTGAAGGGGGCACCCAGATTTGAAGCTATGCCCCCTTGGCTTATGATTGGGCTCACTGGTTCTTAAAAAGTAATGTTCTGAGGAAACCAATTTCTCAAAAGTAAGGATGCTTGTTGAAATCCCTACCAATAAAGATTGCCAGTGAGAGAGTGGATGACAAGTTCTGCATGAGAAAAATGCTCAAGGGTAACAAGTTGAAGGAGAGCTTTCTTGGAAAGGTAACCATATCGTTGGATGGCATTAGTAAAGCTGGCACTTGAAGGGGGCACGCGGATTTGAACCAGGGACCTCTCGATCTGCAGTCGAATGCTCTTCCACTGAGCTATACCCCCTTGGTTTAGGATTGGGCTCACTGGTTCTTAAAAAGTAATGTTCTGAGGAAAAGAATTTCTCAAAAGTAAGGATGCTTGTTGAAATCCCTACCAATGAAGATTGCCAGTGAGAGAGTGGATGACAAGTTCTGCATGAGAAAAATACTCAAGGGTAACAAGTTGAAGGAGAGCTTTCTTGGAAAGGTAACCATATCGTTGGATGGCATTAGTAAAGCTGGCACTTGAAGGGGGCACCCGGATTTGAACCAGGGACCTCTCGATCTGCAGTCGAATGCTCTTCCACTGAGCTATACCCCCTTGGCTTATGATTGGGCTCACTGGTTCTTAAAAAGTAATGTTTTGAGGAAAAGAATTTCTCAAAAGTAAGGATGCTTGTTGAAATCCCTACCAATGAAGATTGCCAGTGAGAGAGTGGATGACAAGTTCTGCATGAGAAAAATGCTCAAGGGTAACAAGTTGAAGGAGAGCTTTCTTGGAAAGGTAACCATATCGTTGGATGGCATTAGTAAAGCTGGCACTTGAAGGTGGCACCCGGATGTGAACCAGAGACCTCTTGATCTGCAGTCGAATGCTCTTCCACTGAGCTATACCCCCTTGGCTTATGACTGGGCTCACTGGTTCTTAAAAAGTAATGTTCTGAGGAAACCAATTTCTCAAAAGTAAGGATGCTTGTTGAAATCCCTACCAATAAAGATTGCCAGTGAGAGAGTGGATGACTCTGCATGAGAAATAGGCTCAAGGGTAACAAGTTGAAGGAGAGCTTTCTTGGAAAGGTAACCATATCGTTGGATGGCATTAGTAAAGCTGGCACTTGAAGGTGGCACCCAGATTTGAAGCTATGCCCCCTTGGCTTATGATTGGGCTCACTGGTTCTTAAAAAGTAATGTTCTGAGGAAACCAATTTCTCAAAAGTAAGGATGCTTGTTGAAATCCCTACCAATGAAGATTGCCAGTGAGAGAGTGGATGACAAGTTCTGCATGAGAAAAATGCTCAAGGGTAACAAGTTGAAGGAGAGCTTTCTTGGAAAGGTAACCATATCGTTGGATGGCATTAGTAAAGCTGGCACTTGAAGGGGGCACGCGGATTTGAACCAGGGACCTCGCGATCTGCAGTCGAATGCTCTTCCACTGAGCTATACCCCCTTGGTTTAGGATTGGGCTCACTGGTTCTTAAAAAGTAATGTTCTGAGGAAAAGAATTTCTCAAAAGTAAGGATGCTTGTTGAAATCCCTACCAATGAAGATTGCCAGTGAGAGAGTGGATGACAAGTTCTGCATGAGAAAAATACTCAAGGGTAACAAGTTGAAGGAGAGCTTTCTTGGAAAGGTAACCATATCGTTGGATGGCATTAGTAAAGCTGGCACTTGAAGGGGGCACCCGGATTTGAACCAGGGACCTCTCGATCTGCAGTCGAATGCTCTTCCACTGAGCTATACCCCCTTGGCTTATGAGTGGGCTCACTGGTTCTTAAAAAGTAATGTTTTGAGGAAAAGAATTTCTCAAAAGTAAGGATGCTTGTTGAAATCCCTACCAATGAAGATTGCCAGTGAGAGAGTGGATGACAAGTTCTGCATGAGAAAAATGCTCAAGGGTAACAAGTTGAAGGAGAGCTTTCTTGGAAATGTAACCATATCGTTGGATGGCATTAGTAAAGCTGGCACTTGAAGGGGGCACCCGAATTTGAACCAGGGACCTCTTGATCTGCAGTCGAATGCTCTTCCACTGAGCTATGATTGGGCTCACTGGTTCTTAAAAAGTAATGTTCTGAGGAAACCAATTTCTCAAAAGTAAGGATGCTTGTTGAAATCCCTACCAATAAAGATTGCCAGTGAGAGAGTGGATGACTCTGCATGAGAAATAGGCTCAAGGGTAACAAGTTGAAGGAGAGCTTTCTTGGAAAGGTAACCATATCGTTGGATGGCATTAGTAAAGCTGGCACTTGAAGGTGGCACCCAGATTTGAAGCTATGCCCCCTTGGCTTATGATTGCGCTCACTGGTTCTTAAAAAGTAATGTTCTGAGGAAACCAATTTCTCAAAAGTAAGGATGCTTGTTGAAATCCCTACCAATGAAGATTGCCAGTGAGAGAGTGGATGACAAGTTCTGCATGAGAAAAATGCTCAAGGGTAACAAGTTGAAGGAGAGCTTTCTTGGAAAGGTAACCATATCGTTGGATGGCATTAGTAAAGCTGGCACTTGAAGGGGGCACGCGGATTTGAACCAGGGACCTCTCGATCTGCAGTCGAATGCTCTTCCACTGAGCTATACCCCCTTGGTTTAGGATTGGGCTCACTGGTTCTTAAAAAGTAATGTTCTGAGGAAAAGAATTTCTCAAAAGTAAGGATGCTTGTTGAAATCCCTACCAATGAAGATTGCCAGTGAGAGAGTGGATGACAAGTTCTGCATGAGAAAAATACTCAAGGGTAACAAGTTGAAGGAGAGCTTTCTTGGAAAGGTAACCATATCGTTGGATGGCATTAGTAAAGCTGGCACTTGAAGGGGGCACCCGGATTTGAACCAGGGAACTCTCGATCTGCAGTCGAATGCTCTTCCACTGAGCTATACCCCCTTGGCTTATGAGTGGGCTCACTGGTTCTTAAAAAGTAATGTTTTGAGGAAAAGAATTTCTCAAAAGTTAGGATGCTTGTTGAAATCCCTACCAATGAAGATTGCCAGTGAGAGAGTGGATGACAAGTTCTGCATGAGAAAAATGCTCAAGGGTAACAAGTTGAAGGAGAGCTTTCTTGGAAAGGTAACCATATCGTTGGATGGCATTAGTAAAGCTGGCACTTGAAGGGGGCACCCGAATTTGAACCAGGGACCTCGCGATCTGCAGTCGAATGCTCTTCCACTGAGCTATGATTGGGCTCACTGGTTCTTAAAAAGTAATGTTCTGAGGAAACCAATTTCTCAAAAGTAAGGATGCTTGTTGAAATCCCTACCAATAAAGATTGCCAGTGAGAGAGTGGATGACTCTGCATGAGAAAAAGGCTCAAGGGTAACAAGTTGAAGAAGAGCTTTCTTGGAAAGGTAACCATATCGTTGAATAGCATGAGTAAAGCTGGCACTTGAAGGGGGCACCCAGATTTGAAGCTATGCCCCCTTGGCTTATGATTGGGCTCACTGGTTCTTAAAAAGTAATGTTCTGAGGAAACCAATTTCTCAAAAGTAAGGATGCTTGTTGAAATCCCTACCAATGAAGATTGCCAGTGAGAGAGTGGATGACAAGTTCTGCATGAGAAAAATGCTCAAGGGTAACAAGTTGAAGGAGAGCTTTCTTGGAAAGGTAACCATATCGTTGGATGGCATTAGTAAAGCTGGCACTTGAACGGGGCACGCGGATTTGAACCAGGGACCTCTCGATCTGCAGTCGAATGCTCTTCCACTGAGCTATACCCCCTTGGCTTATGACTGGGCTCACTGGTTCTTAAAAAGTAATGTTCTGAGGAAACCAATTTCTCAAAAGTAAGGATGCTTGTTGAAATCCCTACCAATAAAGATTGCCAGTGAGAGAGTGGATGACTCTGCATGAGAAATAGGCTCAAGGGTAACAAGTTGAAGGAGAGCTTTCTTGGAAAGGTAACCATATCGTTGGATGGCATTAGTAAAGCTGGCACTTGAAGGTGGCACCCAGATTTGAAGCTATGCCCCCTTGGCTTATGATTGGGCTCACTGGTTCTTAAAAAGTAATGTTCTGAGGAAACCAATTTCTCAAAAGTAAGGATGCTTGTTGAAATCCCTACCAATGAAGATTGCCAGTGAGAGAGTGGATGACAAGTTCTGCATGAGAAAAATGCTCAAGGGTAACAAGTTGAAGGAGAGCTTTCTTGGAAAGGTAACCATATCGTTGGATGGCATTAGTAAAACTGGCACTTGAAGGTGGCACCCGTTGGATGGCATTAGTAAATCTGGCACTTGAAGGGGGCACCCGGATTTGAACCAGGGACCTCTCGATCTGCAGTTGAATACTCTTCCACTGAGCTATACCCCCTTGGCTTATGATTGGGCTCACTGGTTCTTAAAAAGTAATGTTCTGAGGAAACCAATTTCTCAAAAGTAAGGATGCTTGTTGAAATCCCTACCAATAAAGATTGCCAGTGAGAGAGTGGATGACTCTGCATGAGAAATAGGCTCAAGGGTAACAAGTTGAAGGAGAGCTTTCTTGGAAAGGTAACCATATCGTTGGATGGCATTAGTAAAGCTGGCACTTGAAGGTGGCACCCAGATTTGAAGCTATGCCCCCTTGGCTTATGATTGGGCTCACTGGTTCTTAAAAAGTAATGTTCTGAAGAAACCAATTTCTCAAATGTAAGGATGCTTGTTGAAATCCCTACCAATGAAGATTGCCAGTGAGAGAGTGGATGACAAGTTCTGCATGAGAAAAATGCTCAAGGGTAACAAGTTGAAGGAGAGCTTTCTTGGAAAGGTAACCATATCGTTGGATGGCATTAGTAAAGCTGGCACTTGAAGGGGGCACGCGGATTTGAACCAGGGACCTCTCGATCTGCAGTCGAATGCTCTTCCACTGAGCTATACCCCCTTGGTTTAGGATTGGGCTCACTGGTTCTTAAAAAGTAATGTTCTGAGGAAAAGAATTTCTCAAAAGTAAGGATGCTTGTTGAAATCCCTACCAATGAAGATTGCCAGTGAGAGAGTGGATGACAAGTTCTGCATGAGAAAAATACTCAAGGGTAACAAGTTGAAGGAGAGCTTTCTTGGAAAGGTAACCATATCGTTGGATGGCATTAGTAAAGCTGGCACTTGAAGGGGGCACCCGGATTTGAACCAGGGACCTCTCGATCTGCAGTCGAATGCTCTTCCACTGAGCTATACCCCCTTGGTTTAGGATTGGGCTCACTGGTTCTTAAAAAGTAATGTTCTGAGGAAACCAATTTCTCAAAAGTAAGGATGCTTGTTGAAATCCCTACCAATAAAGATTGCCAGTGAGAGAGTGGATGACTCTGCATGAGAAATAGGCTCAAGGGTAACAAGTTGAAGGAGAGCTTTCTTGGAAAGGTAACCATATCGTTGGATGGCATTAGTAAAGCTGGCACTTGAAGGTGGCACCCAGATTTGAAGCTATGCCCCCTTGGCTTATGATTGGGCTCACTGGTTCTTAAAAAGTAATGTTCTGAGGAAACCAATTTCTCAAAAGTAAGGATGCTTGTTGAAATCCCTACCAATGAAGATTGCCAGTGAGAGAGTGGATGACAAGTTCTGCATGAGAAAAATACTCAAGGGTAACAAGTTGAAGGAGAGCTTTCTTGGAAAGGTAACCATATCGTTGGATGGCATTAGTAAAGCTGTCACTTGAAGGGGGCACCCGGATTTGAACCAGGGACCTCTCGATCTGCAGTCGAATGCTCTTCCACTGAGCTATACCCCCTTGGCTTATGATTGGGCTCACTGGTTCTTAAAAAGTAATGTTTTGAGGAAAAGAATTTCTCAAAAGTAAGGATGCTTGTTGAAATCCCTACCAATGAAGATTGCCAGTGAGAGAGTGGATGACAAGTTCTGCATGAGAAAAATGCTCAAGGGTAACAAGTTGAAGGAGAGCTTTCTTGGAAAGGTAACCATATCGTTGGATGGCATTAGTAAAGCTGGCACTTGAAGGTGGCACCCGGATTTGAACCAGAGACCTCTTGATCTGCAGTCGAATGCTCTTCCACTGAGCTATACCCCCTTGGCTTATGACTGGGCTCACTGGTTCTTAAAAAGTAATGTTCTGAGGAAACCAATTTCTCAAAAGTAAGGATGCTTGTTGAAATCCCTACCAATAAAGATTGCCAGTGAGAGAGTGGATGACTCTGCATGAGAAATAGGCTCAAGGGTAACAAGTTGAAGGAGAGCTTTCTTGGAAAGGTAACCATATCGTTGAATAGCATGAGTAAAGCTGGCACTTGAAGGGGGCACCCAGATTTGAAGCTATGCCCCCTTGGCTTATGATTGGGCTCACTGGTTCTTAAAAAGTAATGTTCTGAGGAAACCAATTTCTCAAAAGTAAGGATGCTTGTTGAAATCCCTACCAATGAAGATTGCCAGTGAGAGAGTGGATGACAAGTTCTGCATGAGAAAAATGCTCAAGGGTAACAAGTTGAAGGAGAGCTTTCTTGGAAAGGTAACCATATCGTTGGATGGCATTAGTAAAACTGGCACTTGAAGGTGGCACCCGTTGGATGGCATTAGTAAATCTGGCACTTGAAGGGGGCACCCGGATTTGAACCAGGGACCTCTCGATCTGCAGTTGAATACTCTTCCACTGAGCTATACCCCCTTGGCTTATGATTGGGCTCACTGGTTCTTAAAAAGTAATGTTCTGAGGAAAAGAATTTCTCAAAAGTAAGGATGCTTGTTGAAATCCCTACCAATGAAGATTGCCAGTGAGAGAGTGGATGACAAGTTCTGCATGAGAAAAATACTCAAGGGTAACAAGTTGAAGGAGAGCTTTCTTGGAAAGGTAACCATATCGTTGGATGGCATTAGTAAAGCTGGCACTTGAAGGTGGCACCCGGATTTGAACCAGAGACCTCTTGATCTGCAGTCGAATGCTCTTCCACTGAGCTATACCCCCTTGGCTTATGACTGGGCTCACTGGTTCTTAAAAAGTAATGTTCTGAGGAAACCAATTTCTCAAAAGTAAGGATGCTTGTTGAAATCCCTACCAATAAAGATTGCCAGTGAGAGAGTGGATGACTCTGCATGAGAAATAGGCTCAAGGGTAAAAAGTTGAAGGAGAGCTTTCTTGGAAAGGTAACCATATCGTTGGATGGCATTAGTAAAGCTGGCACTTGAAGGTGG
The DNA here is from genome assembly GCF_035609145.1 of Eleutherodactylus coqui. NCBI lineage: Eukaryota > Metazoa > Chordata > Amphibia > Anura > Eleutherodactylidae > Eleutherodactylus > Eleutherodactylus coqui. The sequence goes on along the minus strand of NC_089849.1, from coordinate 43,668,457 downwards.
CACCCAGATTTGAAGCTATGCCCCCTTGGCTTATGATTGGGCTCACTGGTTCTTAAAAAGTAATGTTCTGAGGAAACCAATTTCTCAAAAGTAAGGATGCTTGTTGAAATCCCTACCAATGAAGATTGCCAGTGAGAGAGTGGATGACAAGTTCTGCATGAGAAAAATGCTCAAGGGTAACAAGTTGAAGGAGAGCTTTCTTGGAAAGGTAACCATATCGTTGGATGGCATTAGTAAAACTGGCACTTGAAGGTGGCACCCGTTGGATGGCATTAGTAAATCTGGCACTTGAAGGGGGCACCCGGATTTGAACCAGGGACCTCTCGATCTGCAGTTGAATACTCTTCCACTGAGCTATACCCCCTTGGCTTATGATTGGGCTCACTGGTTCTTAAAAAGTAATGTTCTGAGGAAACCAATTTCTCAAAAGTAAGGATGCTTGTTGAAATCCCTACCAATAAAGATTGCCAGTGAGAGAGTGGATGACTCTGCATGAGAAATAGGCTCAAGGGTAACAAGTTGAAGGAGAGCTTTCTTGGAAAGGTAACCATATCGTTGGATGGCATTAGTAAAGCTGGCACTTGAAGGTGGCACCCAGATTTGAAGCTATGCCCCCTTGGCTTATGATTGGGCTCACTGGTTCTTAAAAAGTAATGTTCTGAGGAAACCAATTTCTCAAAAGTAAGGATGCTTGTTGAAATCCCTACCAATGAAGATTGCCAGTGAGAGAGTGGATGACAAGTTCTGCATGAGAAAAATGCTCAAGGGTAACAAGTTGAAGGAGAGCTTTCTTGGAAAGGTAACCATATCGTTGGATGGCATTAGTAAAACTGGCACTTGAAGGTGGCACCCGTTGGATGGCATTAGTAAATCTGGCACTTGAAGGGGGCACCCGGATTTGAACCAGGGACCTCTCGATCTGCAGTTGAATACTCTTCCACTGAGCTATACCCCCTTGGCTTATGATTGGGCTCACTGGTTCTTAAAAAGTAATGTTCTGAGGAAAAGAATTTCTCAAAAGTAAGGATGCTTGTTGAAATCCCTACCAATGAAGATTGCCAGTGAGAGAGTGGATGACAAGTTCTGCATGAGAAAAATACTCAAGGGTAACAAGTTGAAGGAGAGCTTTCTTGGAAAGGTAACCATATCGTTGGATGGCATTAGTAAAGCTGGCACTTGAAGGTGGCACCCGGATTTGAACCAGAGACCTCTTGATCTGCAGTCGAATGCTCTTCCACTGAGCTATACCCCCTTGGCTTATGACTGGGCTCACTGGTTCTTAAAAAGTAATGTTCTGAGGAAACCAATTTCTCAAAAGTAAGGATGCTTGTTGAAATCCCTACCAATAAAGATTGCCAGTGAGAGAGTGGATGACTCTGCATGAGAAATAGGCTCAAGGGTAAAAAGTTGAAGGAGAGCTTTCTTGGAAAGGTAACCATATCGTTGGATGGCATTAGTAAAGCTGGCACTTGAAGGTGGCACCCAGATTTGAAGCTATGCCCCCTTGGCTTATGATTGGGCTCACTGGTTCTTAAAAAGTAATGTTCTGAGGAAACCAATTTCTCAAAAGTAAGGATGCTTGTTGAAATCCCTACCAATGAAGATTGCCAGTGAGAGAGTGGATGACAAGTTCTGCATGAGAAAAATGCTCAAGGGTAACAAGTTGAAGGAGAGCTTTCTTGGAAAGGTAACCATATCGTTGGATGGCATTAGTAAAACTGGCACTTGAAGGTGGCACCCGTTGGATGGCATTAGTAAATCTGGCACTTGAAGGGGGCACCCGGATTTGAACCAGGGACCTCTCGATCTGCAGTTGAATACTCTTCCACTGAGCTATACCCCCTTGGCTTATGATTGGGCTCACTGGTTCTTAAAAAGTAATGTTCTGAGGAAACCAATTTCTCAAAAGTAAGGATGCTTGTTGAAATCCCTACCAATAAAGATTGCCAGTGAGAGAGTGGATGACTCTGCATGAGAAATAGGCTCAAGGGTAACAAGTTGAAGGAGAGCTTTCTTGGAAAGGTAACCATATCGTTGGATGGCATTAGTAAAGCTGGCACTTGAAGGTGGCACCCAGATTTGAAGCTATGCCCCCTTGGCTTATGATTGGGCTCACTGGTTCTTAAAAAGTAATGTTCTGAGGAAACCAATTTCTCAAAAGTAAGGATGCTTGTTGAAATCCCTACCAATGAAGATTGCCAGTGAGAGAGTGGATGACAAGTTCTGCATGAGAAAAATGCTCAAGGGTAACAAGTTGAAGGAGAGCTTTCTTGGAAAGGTAACCATATCGTTGGATGGCATTAGTAAAACTGGCACTTGAAGGTGGCACCCGTTGGATGGCATTAGTAAATCTGGCACTTGAAGGGGGCACCCGGATTTGAACCAGGGACCTCTCGATCTGCAGTTGAATACTCTTCCACTGAGCTATACCCCCTTGGCTTATGATTGGGCTCACTGGTTCTTAAAAAGTAATGTTCTGAGGAAAAGAATTTCTCAAAAGTAAGGATGCTTGTTGAAATCCCTACCAATGAAGATTGCCAGTGAGAGAGTGGATGACAAGTTCTGCATGAGAAAAATACTCAAGGGTAACAAGTTGAAGGAGAGCTTTCTTGGAAAGGTAACCATATCGTTGGATGGCATTAGTAAAGCTGGCACTTGAAGGTGGCACCCGGATTTGAACCAGAGACCTCTTGATCTGCAGTCGAATGCTCTTCCACTGAGCTATACCCCCTTGGCTTATGACTGGGCTCACTGGTTCTTAAAAAGTAATGTTCTGAGGAAACCAATTTCTCAAAAGTAAGGATGCTTGTTGAAATCCCTACCAATAAAGATTGCCAGTGAGAGAGTGGATGACTCTGCATGAGAAATAGGCTCAAGGGTAAAAAGTTGAAGGAGAGCTTTCTTGGAAAGGTAACCATATCGTTGGATGGCATTAGTAAAGCTGGCACTTGAAGGTGGCACCCAGATTTGAAGCTATGCCCCCTTGGCTTATGATTGGGCTCACTGGTTCTTAAAAAGTAATGTTCTGAGGAAACCAATTTCTCAAAAGTAAGGATGCTTGTTGAAATCCCTACCAATGAAGATTGCCAGTGAGAGAGTGGATGACAAGTTCTGCATGAGAAAAATGCTCAAGGGTAACAAGTTGAAGGAGAGCTTTCTTGGAAAGGTAACCATATCGTTGGATGGCATTAGTAAAACTGGCACTTGAAGGTGGCACCCGTTGGATGGCATTAGTAAATCTGGCACTTGAAGGGGGCACCCGGATTTGAACCAGGGACCTCTCGATCTGCAGTTGAATACTCTTCCACTGAGCTATACCCCCTTGGCTTATGATTGGGCTCACTGGTTCTTAAAAAGTAATGTTCTGAGGAAACCAATTTCTCAAAAGTAAGGATGCTTGTTGAAATCCCTACCAATAAAGATTGCCAGTGAGAGAGTGGATGACTCTGCATGAGAAATAGGCTCAAGGGTAACAAGTTGAAGGAGAGCTTTCTTGGAAAGGTAACCATATCGTTGGATGGCATTAGTAAAGCTGGCACTTGAAGGTGGCACCCAGATTTGAAGCTATGCCCCCTTGGCTTATGATTGGGCTCACTGGTTCTTAAAAAGTAATGTTCTGAGGAAACCAATTTCTCAAATGTAAGGATGCTTGTTGAAATCCCTACCAATGAAGATTGCCAGTGAGAGAGTGGATGACAAGTTCTGCATGAGAAAAATGCTCAAGGGTAACAAGTTGAAGGAGAGCTTTCTTGGAAAGGTAACCATATCGTTGGATGGCATTAGTAAAGCTGGCACTTGAAGGGGGCACGCGGATTTGAACCAGGGACCTCTCGATCTGCAGTCGAATGCTCTTCCACTGAGCTATACCCCCTTGGTTTAGGATTGGGCTCACTGGTTCTTAAAAAGTAATGTTCTGAGGAAACCAATTTCTCAAATGTAAGGATGCTTGTTGAAATCCCTACCAATGAAGATTGCCAGTGAGAGAGTGGATGACAAGTTCTGCATGAGAAAAATACTCAAGGGTAACAAGTTGAAGGAGAGCTTTCTTGGAAAGGTAACCATATCGTTGGATGGCATTAGTAAAGCTGGCACTTGAAGGGGGCACCCGGATTTGAACCAGGGACCTCTCGATCTGCAGTCGAATGCTCTTCCACTGAGCTATACCCCCTTGGCTTATGATTGGGCTCACTGGTTCTTAAAAAGTAATGTTTTGAGGAAAAGAATTTCTCAAAAGTAAGGATGCTTGTTGAAATCCCTACCAATGAAGATTGCCAGTGAGAGAGTGGATGACAAGTTCTGCATGAGAAAAATGCTCAAGGGTAACAAGTTGAAGGAGAGCTTTCTTGGAAAGGTAACCATATCGTTGGATGGCATTAGTAAAGCTGGCACTTGAAGGGGGCACGCGGATTTGAACCTGGGACCTCTCGATCTGCAGTCGAATGCTCTTCCACTGAGCTATACCCCCTTGGTTTAGGATTGGGCTCACTGGTTCTTAAAAAGTAATGTTCTGAGGAAACCAATTTCTCAAAAGTAAGGATGCTTGTTGAAATCCCTACCAATAAAGATTGCCAGTGAGAGAGTGGATGACTCTGCATGAGAAATAGGCTCAAGGGTAACAAGTTGAAGGAGAGCTTTCTTGGAAAGGTAACCATATCGTTGGATGGCATTAGTAAAGCTGGCACTTGAAGGTGGCACCCAGATTTGAAGCTATGCCCCCTTGGCTTATGATTGGGCTCACTGCTTCTTAAAAAGTAATGTTCTGAGGAAACCAATTTCTCAAAAGTAAGGATGCTTGTTGAAATCCCTACCAATGAAGATTGCCAGTGAGAGAGTGGATGACAAGTTCTGCATGAGAAAAATGCTCAAGGGTAACAAGTTGAAGGAGAGCTTTCTTGGAAAGGTAACCATATCGTTGGATGGCATTAGTAAAGCTGGCACTTGAAGGGGGCACGCGGATTTGAACCAGGGACCTCTCGATCTGCAGTCGAATGCTCTTCCACTGAGCTATACCCCCTTGGTTTAGGATTGGGCTCACTGGTTCTTAAAAAGTAATGTTCTGAGGAAAAGAATTTCTCAAAAGTAAGGATGCTTGTTGAAATCCCTACCAATGAAGATTGCCAGTGAGAGAGTGGATGACAAGTTCTGCATGAGAAAAATGCTCAAGGGTAACAAGTTGAAGGAGAGCTTTCTTGGAAAGGTAACCATATCGTTGGATGGCATTAGTAAAGCTGGCACTTGAAGGTGGCACCCGGATTTGAACCAGAGACCTCTTGATCTGCAGTCGAATGCTCTTCCACTGAGCTATACCCCCTTGGCTTATGACTGGGCTCACTGGTTCTTAAAAAGTAATGTTCTGAGGAAACCAATTTCTCAAAAGTAAGGATGCTTGTTGAAATCCCTACCAATAAAGATTGCCAGTGAGAGAGTGGATGACTCTGCATGAGAAATAGGCTCAAGGGTAACAAGTTGAAGGAGAGCTTTCTTGGAAAGGTAACCATATCGTTGAATAGCATGAGTAAAGCTGGCACTTGAAGGTGGCACCCAGATTTGAAGCTATGCCCCCTTGGCTTATGATTGGGCTCACTGCTTCTTAAAAAGTAATGTTCTGAGGAAACCAATTTCTCAAAAGTAAGGATGCTTGTTGAAATCCCTACCAATGAAGATTGCCAGTGAGAGAGTGGATGACAAGTTCTGCATGAGAAAAATGCTCAAGGGTAACAAGTTGAAGGAGAGCTTTCTTGGAAAGGTAACCATATCGTTGGATGGCATTAGTAAAGCTGGCACTTGAAGGGGGCACGCGGATTTGAACCAGGGACCTCTCGATCTGCAGTCGAATGCTCTTCCACTGAGCTATACCCCCTTGGTTTAGGATTGGGCTCACTGGTTCTTAAAAAGTAATGTTCTGAGGAAAAGAATTTCTCAAAAGTAAGGATGCTTGTTGAAATCCCTACCAATGAAGATTGCCAGTGAGAGAGTGGATGACAAGTTCTGCATGAGAAAAATGCTCAAGGGTAACAAGTTGAAGGAGAGCTTTCTTGGAAAGGTAACCATATCGTTGGATGGCATTAGTAAAGCTGGCACTTGAAGGTGGCACCCGGATTTGAACCAGAGACCTCTTGATCTGCAGTCGAATGCTCTTCCACTGAGCTATACCCCCTTGGCTTATGACTGGGCTCACTGGTTCTTAAAAAGTAATGTTCTGAGGAAACCAATTTCTCAAAAGTAAGGATGCTTGTTGAAATCCCTACCAATAAAGATTGCCAGTGAGAGAGTGGATGACTCTGCATGAGAAATAGGCTCAAGGGTAACAAGTTGAAGGAGAGCTTTCTTGGAAAGGTAACCATATCGTTGAATAGCATGAGTAAAGCTGGCACTTGAAGGGGGCACCGAGATTTGAAGCTATGCCCCCTTGGCTTATGATTGGGCTCACTGGTTCTTAAAAAGTAATGTTCTGAGGAAACCAATTTCTCAAAAGTAAGGATGCTTGTTGAAATCCCTACCAATGAAGATTGCCAGTGAGAGAGTGGATGACAAGTTCTGCATGAGAAAAATGCTCAAGGGTAACAAGTTGAAGGAGAGCTTTCTTGGAAAGGTAACCATATCGTTGGATGGCATTAGTAAAGCTGGCACTTGAAGGGGGCACGCGGATTTGAACCAGGGACCTCTCGATCTGCAGTCGAATGCTCTTCCACTGAGCTATACCCCCTTGGTTTAGGATTGGGCTCACTGGTTCTTAAAAAGTAATGTTCTGAGGAAACCAATTTCTCAAAAGTAAGGATGCTTGTTGAAATCCCTACCAATAAAGATTGCCAGTGAGAGAGTGGATGACTCTGCATGAGAAATAGGCTCAAGGGTAACAAGTTGAAGGAGAGCTTTCTTGGAAAGGTAACCATATCGTTGGATGGCATTAGTAAAGCTGGCACTTGAAGGTGGCACCTGTTGGATGGCATTAGTAAAGCTGGCACTTGAAGGGGGCACCCGGATTTGAACCAGGGACCTCGCGATCTGCAGTCGAATGCTCTTCCACTGAGCTATACCCCCTTGGCTTATGATTGGGCTCACTGGTTCTAAAAAAGTAATGTTCTGAGGAAACCAATTTCTCAAAAGTAAGGATGCTTGTTGAAATCCCTACCAATAAAGATTGCCAGTGAGAGAGTGGATGACTCTGCATGAGAAATAGGCTCAAGGGTAACAAGTTGAAGAAGAGCTTTCTTGGAAAGGTAACCATATCGTTGAATAGCATGAGTAAAGCTGGCACTTGAAGGGGGCACCCAGATTTGAAGCTATGCCCCCTTGGCTTATGATTGGGCTCACTGGTTCTTAAAAAGTAATGTTCTGAGGAAACTAATTTCTCAAAAGTAAGGATGCTTGTTGAAATCCCTACCAATGAAGATTGCCAGTGAGAGAGTGGATGACAAGTTCTGCATGAGAAAAATGCTCAAGGGTAACAAGTTGAAGGAGAGCTTTCTTGGAAAGGTAACCATATCGTTGGATAGCATTAGTAAAGCTGGCACTTGAAGGGGGCACGCGGATTTGAACCAGGGACCTCTCGATCTGCAGTCGAATGCTCTTCCACTGAGCTATACCCCCTTGGTTTAGGATTGGGCTCACTGGTTCTTAAAAAGTAATGTTCTGAGGAAAAGAATTTCTCAAAAGTAAGGATGCTTGTTGAAATCCCTACCAATGAAGATTGCCAGTGAGAGAGTGGATGACAAGTTCTGCATGAGAAAATTACTCAAGGGTAACAAGTTGAAGGAGAGCTTTCTTGGAAAGGTAACCATATCGTTGGATGGCATTAGTAAAGCTGGCACCCGTTGGATGGCATTAGTAAATCTGGCACTTGAAGGGGGCACCCGGATTTGAACCAGGGACCTCTCGATCTGCAGTCGAATGCTCTTCCACTGAGCTATACCCCCTTGGCTTATGATTGGGCTCACTGGTTCTTAAAAAGTAATGTTCTGAGGAAACCAATTTCTCAAAAGTAAGGATGCTTGTTGAAATCCCTACCAATGAAGATTGCCAGTGAGTGTGGATGACAAGTTCTGCATGAGAAAAATGCTCAAGGGTAACAAGTTGAAGGAGAGCTTTCTTGGAAAGGTAACCATATCGTTGGATGGCATTAGTAAAGCTGGCACTTGAAGGGGGCACCCAGATTTGAAGCTATGCCCCCTTGGCTTATGATTGGGCTCACTGGTTCTTAAAAAGTAATGTTCTGAGGAAACCAATTTCTCAAAATTAAGGATGCTTGTTGAAATCCCTACCAATAAAGATTGCCAGTGAGAGAGTGGATGACTCTGCATGAGAAATAGGCTCAAGGGTAACAAGTTGAAGAAGAGCTTTCTTGGAAAGGTAACCATATCGTTGAATAGCATGAGTAAAGCTGGCACTTGAAGGGGGCACCCAGATTTGAAGCTATGCCCCCTTGGCTTATGATTGGGCTCACTGGTTCTTAAAAAGTAATGTTCTGAGGAAACCAATTTCTCAAAAGTAAGGATGCTTGTTGAAATCCCTACCAATAAAGATTGCCAGTGAGAGAGTGGATGACTCTGCATGAGAAATAGGCTCAAGGGTAACAAGTTGAAGGAGAGCTTTCTTGGAAAGGTAACCATATCGTTGGATGGCATTAGTAAAGCTGGCACTTGAAGGTGGCACCCAGATTTGAAGCTATGCCCCCTTGGCTTATGATTGGGCTCACTGCTTCTTAAAAAGTAATGTTCTGAGGAAACCAATTTCTCAAAAGTAAGGATGCTTGTTGAAATCCCTACCAATGAAGATTGCCAGTGAGAGAGTGGATGACAAGTTCTGCATGAGAAAAATGCTCAAGGGTAACAAGTTGAAGGAGAGCTTTCTTGGAAAGGTAACCATATCGTTGGATGGCATTAGTAAAGCTGGCACTTGAAGGGGGCACGCGGATTTGAACCAGGGACCTCTCGATCTGCAGTCGAATGCTCTTCCACTGAGCTATACCCCCTTGGTTTAGGATTGGGCTCACTGGTTCTTAAAAAGTAATGTTCTGAGGAAAAGAATTTCTCAAAAGTAAGGATGCTTGTTGAAATCCCTACCAATGAAGATTGCCAGTGAGAGAGTGGATGACAAGTTCTGCATGAGAAAAATGCTCAAGGGTAACAAGTTGAAGGAGAGCTTTCTTGGAAAGGTAACCATATCGTTGGATGGCATTAGTAAAGCTGGCACTTGAAGGTGGCACCCGGATTTGAACCAGAGACCTCTCAGTCGAATGCTCTTCCACTGAGCTATACCCCCTTGGCTTATGACTGGGCTCACTGGTTCTTAAAAAGTAATGTTCTGAGGAAACCAATTTCTCAAAAGTAAGGATGCTTGTTGAAATCCCTACCAATAAAGATTGCCAGTGAGAGAGTGGATGACTCTGCATGAGAAATAGGCTCAAGGGTAACAAGTTGAAGGAGAGCTTTCTTGGAAAGGTAACCATATCGTTGAATAGCATGAGTAAAGCTGGCACTTGAAGGGGGCACCGAGATTTGAAGCTATGCCCCCTTGGCTTATGATTGGGCTCACTGGTTCTTAAAAAGTAATGTTCTGAGGAAACCAATTTCTCAAAAGTAAGGATGCTTGTTGAAATCCCTACCAATGAAGATTGCCAGTGAGAGAGTGGATGACAAGTTCTGCATGAGAAAAATGCTCAAGGGTAACAAGTTGAAGGAGAGCTTTCTTGGAAAGGTAACCATATCGTTGGATGGCATTAGTAAAGCTGGCACTTGAAGGGGGCACGCGGATTTGAACCAGGGACCTCTCGATCTGCAGTCGAATGCTCTTCCACTGAGCTATACCCCCTTGGTTTAGGATTGGGCTCACTGGTTCTTAAAAAGTAATGTTCTGAGGAAACCAATTTCTCAAAAGTAAGGATGCTTGTTGAAATCCCTACCAATAAAGATTGCCAGTGAGAGAGTGGATGACTCTGCATGAGAAATAGGCTCAAGGGTAACAAGTTGAAGGAGAGCTTTCTTGGAAAGGTAACCATATCGTTGGATGGCATTAGTAAAGCTGGCACTTGAAGGTGGCACCTGTTGGATGGCATTAGTAAAGCTGGCACTTGAAGGTGGCACCCGGATTTGAACCAGGGACCTCGCGATCTGCAGTCGAATGCTCTTCCACTGAGCTATACCCCCTTGGCTTATGATTGGGCTCACTGGTTCTAAAAAAGTAATGTTCTGAGGAAACCAATTTCTCAAAAGTAAGGATGCTTGTTGAAATCCCTACCAATAAAGATTGCCAGTGAGAGAGTGGATGACTCTGCATGAGAAATAGGCTCAAGGGTAACAAGTTGAAGAAGAGCTTTCTTGGAAAGGTAACCATATCGTTGAATAGCATGAGTAAAGCTGGCACTTGAAGGGGGCACCCAGATTTGAAGCTATGCCCCCTTGGCTTATGATTGGGCTCACTGGTTCTTAAAAAGTAATGTTCTGAGGAAACTAATTTCTCAAAAGTAAGGATGCTTGTTGAAATCCCTACCAATGAAGATTGCCAGTGAGAGAGTGGATGACAAGTTCTGCATGAGAAAAATGCTCAAGGGTAACAAGTTGAAGGAGAGCTTTCTTGGAAAGGTAACCATATCGTTGGATAGCATTAGTAAAGCTGGCACTTGAAGGGGGCACGCGGATTTGAACCAGGGACCTCTCGATCTGCAGTCGAATGCTCTTCCACTGAGCTATACCCCCTTGGTTTAGGATTGGGCTCACTGGTTCTTAAAAAGTAATGTTCTGAGGAAACCAATTTCTCAAAAGTAAGGATGCTTGTTGAAATCCCTACCAATAAAGATTGCCAGTGAGAGAGTGGATGACTCTGCATGAGAAATAGGCTCAAGGGTAACAAGTTGAAGGAGAGCTTTCTTGGAAAGGTAACCATATCGTTGGATGGCATTAGTAAAGCTGGCACTTGAAGGTGGCACCTGTTGGATGGCATTAGTAAAGCTGGCACTTGAAGGTGGCACCCGGATTTGAACCAGGGACCTCGCGATCTGCAGTCGAATGCTCTTCCACTGAGCTATACCCCCTTGGCTTATGATTGGGCTCACTGGTTCTAAAAAAGTAATGTTCTGAGGAAACCAATTTCTCAAAAGTAAGGATGCTTGTTGAAATCCCTACCAATAAAGATTGCCAGTGAGAGAGTGGATGACTCTGCATGAGAAATAGGCTCAAGGGTAACAAGTTGAAGAAGAGCTTTCTTGGAAAGGTAACCATATCGTTGAATAGCATGAGTAAAGCTGGCACTTGAAGGGGGCACCCAGATTTGAAGCTATGCCCCCTTGGCTTATGATTGGGCTCACTGGTTCTTAAAAAGTAATGTTCTGAGGAAACTAATTTCTCAAAAGTAAGGATGCTTGTTGAAATCCCTACCAATGAAGATTGCCAGTGAGAGAGTGGATGACAAGTTCTGCATGAGAAAAATGCTCAAGGGTAACAAGTTGAAGGAGAGCTTTCTTGGAAAGGTAACCATATCGTTGGATAGCATTAGTAAAGCTGGCACTTGAAGGGGGCACGCGGATTTGAACCAGGGACCTCCCGATCTGCAGTCGAATGCTCTTCCACTGAGCTATACCCCCTTGGTTTAGGATTGGGCTCACTGGTTCTTAAAAAGTAATGTTCTGAGGAAAAGAATTTCTCAAAAGTAAGGATGCTTGTTGAAATCCCTACCAATGAAGATTGCCAGTGAGAGAGTGGATGACAAGTTCTGCATGAGAAAAATACTCAAGGGTAACAAGTTGAAGGAGAGCTTTCTTGGAAAGGTAACCATATCGTTGGATGGCATTAGTAAAGCTGGCACCCGTTGGATGGCATTAGTAAATCTGGCACTTGAAGGGGGCACCCGGATTTGAACCAGGGACCTCTCGATCTGCAGTCGAATGCTCTTCCACTGAGCTATACCCCCTTAGCTTATGATTGGGCTCACTGGTTCTAAAAAAGTAATGTTCTGAGGAAACCAATTTCTCAAAAGTAAGGATGCTTGTTGAAATCCCTACCAATGAAGATTGCCAGTGAGAGAGTGGATGACAAGTTCTGCATGAGAAAAATACTCAAGGGTAACAAGTTGAAGGAGAGGTTTCTTGGAAAGGTAACCATATCGTTGGATGGCATTAGTAAAGCTGGCACTTGAAGGGGGCACCTGGATTTGAACGAGGGACCTCTCGATCTGCAGTTGAATGCTCTTCCACTGAGCTATACCCCCTTGGCTTATGATTGGTCTCACTGGTTCTTAAAAAGTAATGTTCTGAGGAAAAGAATTTCTCAAAAGTAAGGATGCTTGTTGAAATCCCTACCAATGAAGATTGCCAGTGAGAGAGTGGATGACAAGTTCTGCATGAGAAAAATGCTCAAGGGTAACAAGTTGAAGGAGAGCTTTCTTGGAAAGGTAACCATATCGTTGGATGGCATTAGTAAAGCTGGCACTTGAAGGGGGCACGCGGATTTGAACCTGGGACCTCTCGATCTGCAGTCGAATGCTCTTCCACTGAGCTATACCCCCTTGGTTTAGGATTGGGCTCACTGGTTCTTAAAAAGTAATGTTCTGAGGAAAAGAATTTCTCAAAAGTAAGGATGCTTGTTGAAATCCCTACCAATGAAGATTGCCAGTGAGAGAGTGGATGACAAGTTCTGCATGAGAAAAATACTCAAGGGTAACAAGTTGAAGGAGAGCTTTCTTGGAAAGGTTACCATATCGTTGGATGGCATTAGTAAAGCTGGCACTTGAAGGTGGCACCCGTTGGATGGCATTAGTAAAGCTGGCACTTGAAGGGGGCACCCGGATTTGAACCAGGGACCTCTCGATCTGCAGTCGAATGCTCTTCCACTGAGCTATACCCCCTTGGCTTATGATTGGGCTCACTGGTTCTAAAAAAGTAATGTTCTGAGGAAACCAATTTCTCAAAAGTAAGGATGCTTGTTGAAATCCCTACCAATAAAGATTGCCAGTGAGAGAGTGGATGACTCTGCATGAGAAATAGGCTCAAGGGTAACAAGTTGAAGAAGAGCTTTCTTGGAAAGGTAACCATATCGTTGAATAGCATGAGTAAAGCTGGCACTTGAAGGGGGCACCCAGATTTGAAGCTATGCCCTCTTGGCTTATGATTGGGCTCACTGGTTCTTAAAAAGTAATGTTCTGAGGAAACTAATTTCTCAAAAGTAAGGATGCTTGTTGAAATCCCTACCAATGAAGATTGCCAGTGAGAGAGTGGATGACAAGTTCTGCATGAGAAAAATGCTCAAGGGTAACAAGTTGAAGGAGAGCTTTCTTGGAAAGGTAACCATATCGTTGGATAGCATTAGTAAAGCTGGCACTTGAAGGGGGCACCCGAATTTGAACCAGGGACCTCGCGATCTGCAGTCGAATGCTCTTCCACTGAGCTATGATTGGGCTCACTGGTTCTTAAAAAGTAATGTTCTGAGGAAACCAATTTCTCAAAAGTAAGGATGCTTGTTGAAATCCCTACCAATAAAGATTGCCAGTGAGAGAGTGGATGACTCTGCATGAGAAAAAGGCTCAAGGGTAACAAGTTGAAGAAGAGCTTTCTTGGAAAGGTAACCATATCGTTGAATAGCATGAGTAAAGCTGGCACTTGAAGGGGGCACCCAGATTTGAAGCTATGCCCCCTTGGCTTATGATTGGGCTCACTGGTTCTTAAAAAGTAATGTTCTGAGGAAACCAATTTCTCAAAAGTAAGGATGCTTGTTGAAATCCCTACCAATGAAGATTGCCAGTGAGAGAGTGGATGACAAGTTCTGCATGAGAAAAATGCTCAAGGGTAACAAGTTGAAGGAGAGCTTTCTTGGAAAGGTAACCATATCGTTGGATGGCATTAGTAAAGCTGGCACTTGAAGGGGGCACGCGGATTTGAACCAGGGACCTCTCGATCTGCAGTCGAATGCTCTTCCACTGAGCTATACCCCCTTGGTTTAGGATTGGGCTCACTGGTTCTTAAAAAGTAATGTTCTGAGGAAAAGAATTTCTCAAAAGTAAGGATGCTTGTTGAAATCCCTACCAATGAAGATTGCCAGTGAGAGAGTGGATGACAAGTTCTGCATGAGAAAAATACTCAAGGGTAACAAGTTGAAGGAGAGCTTTCTTGGAAAGGTAACCATATCGTTGGATGGCATTAGTAAAGCTGGCACTTGAAGGTGGCACCTGTTGGATGGCATTAGTAAAGCTGGCACTTGAAGGGGGCACCCGGATTTGAACCAGGGACCTCGCGATCTGCAGTCGAATGCTCTTCCACTGAGCTATACCCCCTTGGCTTATGATTGGGCTCACTGGTTCTAAAAAAGTAATGTTCTGAGGAAACCAATTTCTCAAAAGTAAGGATGCTTGTTGAAATCCCTACCAATAAAGATTGCCAGTGAGAGAGTGGATGACTCTGCATGAGAAATAGGCTCAAGGGTAACAAGTTGAAGAAGAGCTTTCTTGGAAAGGTAACCATATCGTTGAATAGCATGAGTAAAGCTGGCACTTGAAGGGGGCACCCAGATTTGAAGCTATGCCCCCTTGGCTTATGATTGGGCTCACTGGTTCTTAAAAAGTAATGTTCTGAGGAAACTAATTTCTCAAAAATAAGGATGCTTGTTGAAATCCCTACCAATGAAGATTGCCAGTGAGAGAGTGGATGACAAGTTCTGCATGAGAAAAATGCTCAAGGGTAACAAGTTGAAGGAGAGCTTTCTTGGAAAGGTAACCATATCGTTGGATAGCATTAGTAAAGCTGGCACTTGAAGGGGGCACACGGATTTGAACCAGGGACCTCTCGATCTGCAGTCGAATGCTCTTCCACTGAGCTATACCCCCTTGGTTTAGGATTGGGCTCACTGGTTCTTAAAAAGTAATGTTCTGAGGAAAAGAATTTCTCAAAAGTAAGGATGCTTGTTGAAATCCCTACCAATGAAGATTGCCAGTGAGAGAGTGGATGACAAGTTCTGCATGAGAAAAATACTCAAGGGTAACAAGTTGAAGGAGAGCTTTCTTGGAAAGGTAACCATATCGTTGGATGGCATTAGTAAAGCTGGCACTTGAAGGTGGCACCCGTTGGATGGCATTAGTAAATCTGGCACTTGAAGGGGGCACCCGGATTTGAACCAGGGACCTCTCGATCTGCAGTCGAATGCTCTTCCACTGAGCTATACCCCCTTAGCTTATGATTGGGCTCACTGGTTCTAAAAAAGTAATGTTCTGAGGAAACCAATTTCTCAAAAGTAAGGATGCTTGTTGAAATCCCTACCAATAAAGATTGCCAGTGAGAGAGTGGATGACTCTGCATGAGAAATAGGCTCAAGGGTAACAAGTTAAAGAAGAGCTTTCTTGGAAAGGTAACCACATCGTTGGATGGCATTAGTAAAGCTGGCACTTGAAGGGGGCACCCGGATTTGAACCTGGGACCTCTCGATCTGCAGTCGAATGCTCTTCCACTGAGCTATACCCCCTTGGTTTAGGATTGGGCTCACTGGTTCTTAAAAAGTAATGTTCTGAGGAAAAGAATTTCTCAAAAGTAAGGATGCTTGTTGAAATCCCTACCAATGAAGATTGCCAGTGAGAGAGTGGATGACAAGTTCTGCATGAGAAAAATACTCAAGGGTAACAAGTTGAAGGAGAGCTTTCTTGGAAAGGTAACCATATCGTTGGATGGCATTAGTAAAGCTGGCACTTGAAGGTGGCACCCGTTGGATGGCATTAGTAAAGCTGGCACTTGAAGGGGGCACCCGGATTTGAACCAGGGACCTCTCGATCTGCAGTCGAATGCTCTTCCACTGAGCTATACCCCCTTGGCTTATGATTGGGCTCACTGGTTCTAAAAAAGTAATGTTCTGAGGAAACCAATTTCTCAAAAGTAAGGATGCTTGTTGAAATCCCTACCAATAAAGATTGCCAGTGAGAGAGTGGATGACTCTGCATGAGAAATAGGCTCAAGGGTAACAAGTTGAAGAAGAGCTTTCTTGGAAAGGTAACCATATCGTTGAATAGCATGAGTAAAGCTGGCACTTGAAGGGGGCACCCAGATTTGAAGCTATGCCCTCTTGGCTTATGATTGGGCTCACTGGTTCTTAAAAAGTAATGTTCTGAGGAAACTAATTTCTCAAAAGTAAGGATGCTTGTTGAAATCCCTACCAATGAAGATTGCCAGTGAGAGAGTGGATGACAAGTTCTGCATGAGAAAAATGCTCAAGGGTAACAAGTTGAAGGAGAGCTTTCTTGGAAAGGTAACCATATCGTTGGATAGCATTAGTAAAGCTGGCACTTGAAGGGGGCACCCGAATTTGAACCAGGGACCTCGCGATCTGCAGTCGAATGCTCTTCCACTGAGCTATGATTGGGCTCACTGGTTCTTAAAAAGTAATGTTCTGAGGAAACCAATTTCTCAAAAGTAAGGATGCTTGTTGAAATCCCTACCAATAAAGATTGCCAGTGAGAGAGTGGATGACTCTGCATGAGAAAAAGGCTCAAGGGTAACAAGTTGAAGAAGAGCTTTCTTGGAAAGGTAACCATATCGTTGAATAGCATGAGTAAAGCTGGCACTTGAAGGGGGCACCCAGATTTGAAGCTATGCCCCCTTGGCTTATGATTGGGCTCACTGGTTCTTAAAAAGTAATGTTCTGAGGAAACCAATTTCTCAAAAGTAAGGATGCTTGTTGAAATCCCTACCAATGAAGATTGCCAGTGAGAGAGTGGATGACAAGTTCTGCATGAGAAAAATGCTCAAGGGTAACAAGTTGAAGGAGAGCTTTCTTGGAAAGGTAACCATATCGTTGGATGGCATTAGTAAAGCTGGCACTTGAAGGGGGCACGCGGATTTGAACCAGGGACCTCTCGATCTGCAGTCGAATGCTCTTCCACTGAGCTATACCCCCTTGGTTTAGGATTGGGCTCACTGGTTCTTAAAAAGTAATGTTCTGAGGAAAAGAATTTCTCAAAAGTAAGGATGCTTGTTGAAATCCCTACCAATGAAGATTGCCAGTGAGAGAGTGGATGACAAGTTCTGCATGAGAAAAATGCTCAAGGGTAACAAGTTGAAGGAGAGCTTTCTTGGAAAGGTAACCATATCGTTGGATGGCATTAGTAAAGCTGGCACTTGAAGGGGGCACGCGGATTTGAACCAGGGACCTCTCGATCTGCAGTCGAATGCTCTTCCACTGAGCTATACCCCCTTGGTTTAGGATTGGGCTCACTGGTTCTTAAAAAGTAATGTTCTGAGGAAAAGAATTTCTCAAAAGTAAGGATGCTTGTTGAAATCCATACCAATGAAGATTGCCAGTGAGAGAGTGGATGACAAGTTCTGCATGAGAAAAATACTCAAGGGTAACAAGTTGAAGGAGAGCTTTCTTGGAAAGGTAACCATATCGTTGGATGGCATTAGTAAAGCTGGCACTTGAAGGTGGCACCTGTTGGATGGCATTAGTAAAGCTGGCACATGAAGGGGGCACCCGGATTTGAACCAGGGACCTCGCGATCTGCAGTCGAATGCTCTTCCACTGAGCTATACCCCCTTGGCTTATGATTGGGCTCACTGGTTCTTAAAAAGTAATGTTCTGAGGAAACCAATTTCTCAAAAGTAAGGATGCTTGTTGAAATCCCTACCAATGAAGATTGCCAGTGAGAGAGTGGATGACAAGTTCTGCATGAGAAAAATGCTCAAGGGTAACAAGTTGAAGGAGAGCTTTCTTGGAAAGGTAACCATATCGTTGGATGGCATTAGTAAAGCTGGCACTTGAACGGGGCACGCGGATTTGAACCAGGGACCTCTCGATCTGCAGTCGAATGCTCTTCCACTGAGCTATACCCCCTTGGTTTAGGATTGGGCTCACTGGTTCTTAAAAAGTAATGTTCTGAGGAAAAGAATTTCTCAAAAGTAAGGATGCTTGTTGAAATCCCTACCAATGAAGATTGCCAGTGAGAGAGTGGATGACAAGTTCTGCATGAGAAAAATACTCAAGGGTAACAAGTTGAAGGAGAGCTTTCTTGGAAAGGTAACCATATCGTTGGATGGCATTAGTAAAGCTGGCACTTGAAGGGGGCACCCGTTGGATGGCATTAGTAAATCTGGCACTTGAAGGGGGCACCCGGATTTGAACCAGGGACCTCTCGATCTGCAGTTGAATGCTCTTCCACTGAGCTATACCCCCTTGGCTTATGATTGGTCTCACTGGTTCTTAAAAAGTAATGTTCTGAGGAAAAGAATTTCTCAAAAGTAAGGATGCTTGTTGAAATCCCTACCAATGAAGATTGCCAGTGAGAGAGTGGATGACAAGTTCTGCATGAGAAAAATACTCAAGGGTAACAAGTTGAAGGAGAGCTTTCTTGGAAAGGTAACCATATCGTTGGATGGCATTAGTAAAGCTGGCACTTGAAGGGGGCACCTGGATTTGAAGCTATGCCCCCTTGGCTTATGATTGGGCTCACTGGTTCTTAAAAAGTAATGTTCTGAGGAAACCAATTTCTCAAAAGTAAGGATGCTTGTTGAAATCCCTACCAATGAAGATTGCCAGTGAGAGAGTGGATGACAAGTTCTGCATGAGAAAAATGCTCAAGGGTAACAAGTTGAAGGAGAGCTTTCTTGGAAAGGTAACCATATCGTTGAATAGCATGAGTAAAGCTGGCACTTGAAGGGGGCACCCAGATTTGAAGCTATGCCCCCTTGGCTTATGATTGGGCTCACTGGTTCTTAAAAAGTAATGTTCTGAGGAAACCAATTTCTCAAAAGTAAGGATGCTTGTTGAAATCCCTACCAATGAAGATTGCCAGTGAGAGAGTGGATGACAAGTTCTGCATGAGAAAAATGCTCAAGGGTAACAAGTTGAAGGAGAGCTTTCTTGGAAAGGTAACCATATCGTTGGATGGCATTAGTAAAGCTGGCACTTGAAGGGGGCACGCGGATTTGAACCAGGGACCTCTCGATCTGCAGTCGAATGCTCTTCCACTGAGCTATACCCCCTTGGTTTAGGATTGGGCTCACTGGTTCTTAAAAAGTAATGTTCTGAGGAAAAGAATTTCTCAAAAGTAAGGATGCTTGTTGAAATCCCTACCAATGAAGATTGCCAGTGAGAGAGTGGATGACAAGTTCTGCATGAGAAAAATACTCAAGGGTAACAAGTTGAAGGAGAGCTTTCTTGGAAAGGTAACCATATCGTTGGATGGCATTAGTAAAGCTGGCACTTGAAGGTGGCACCTGTTGGATGGCATTAGTAAAGCTGGCACTTGAAGGGGGCACCCGGATTTGAACCAGGGACCTCGCGATCTGCAGTCGAATGCTCTTCCACTGAGCTATACCCCCTTGGCTTATGATTGGGCTCACTGGTTCTAAAAAAGTAATGTTCTGAGGAAACCAATTTCTCAAAAGTAAGGATGCTTGTTGAAATCCCTACCAATAAAGATTGCCAGTGAGAGAGTGGATGACTCTGCATGAGAAATAGGCTCAAGGGTAACAAGTTGAAGAAGAGCTTTCTTGGAAAGGTAACCATATCGTTGAATAGCATGAGTAAAGCTGGCACTTGAAGGGGGCACCCAGATTTGAAGCTATGCCCCCTTGGCTTATGATTGGGCTCACTGGTTCTTAAAAAGTAATGTTCTGAGGAAACTAATTTCTCAAAAATAAGGATGCTTGTTGAAATCCCTACCAATGAAGATTGCCAGTGAGAGAGTGGATGACAAGTTCTGCATGAGAAAAATGCTCAAGGGTAACAAGTTGAAGGAGAGCTTTCTTGGAAAGGTAACCATATCGTTGGATAGCATTAGTAAAGCTGGCACTTGAAGGGGGCACACGGATTTGAACCAGGGACCTCTCGATCTGCAGTCGAATGCTCTTCCACTGAGCTATACCCCCTTGGTTTAGGATTGGGCTCACTGGTTCTTAAAAAGTAATGTTCTGAGGAAAAGAATTTCTCAAAAGTAAGGATGCTTGTTGAAATCCCTACCAATGAAGATTGCCAGTGAGAGAGTGGATGACAAGTTCTGCATGAGAAAAATACTCAAGGGTAACAAGTTGAAGGAGAGCTTTCTTGGAAAGGTAACCATATCGTTGGATGGCATTAGTAAAGCTGGCACTTGAAGGTGGCACCCGTTGGATGGCATTAGTAAATCTGGCACTTGAAGGGGGCACCCGGATTTGAACCAGGGACCTCTCGATCTGCAGTCGAATGCTCTTCCACTGAGCTATACCCCCTTAGCTTATGATTGGGCTCACTGGTTCTAAAAAAGTAATGTTCTGAGGAAACCAATTTCTCAAAAGTAAGGATGCTTGTTGAAATCCCTACCAATAAAGATTGCCAGTGAGAGAGTGGATGACTCTGCATGAGAAATAGGCTCAAGGGTAACAAGTTAAAGAAGAGCTTTCTTGGAAAGGTAACCACATCGTTGGATGGCATTAGTAAAGCTGGCACTTGAAGGGGGCACCCGGATTTGAACCTGGGACCTCTCGATCTGCAGTCGAATGCTCTTCCACTGAGCTATACCCCCTTGGTTTAGGATTGGGCTCACTGGTTCTTAAAAAGTAATGTTCTGAGGAAAAGAATTTCTCAAAAGTAAGGATGCTTGTTGAAATCCCTACCAATGAAGATTGCCAGTGAGAGAGTGGATGACAAGTTCTGCATGAGAAAAATACTCAAGGGTAACAAGTTGAAGGAGAGCTTTCTTGGAAAGGTAACCATATCGTTGGATGGCATTAGTAAAGCTGGCACTTGAAGGTGGCACCCGTTGGATGGCATTAGTAAAGCTGGCACTTGAAGGGGGCACCCGGATTTGAACCAGGGACCTCTCGATCTGCAGTCGAATGCTCTTCCACTGAGCTATACCCCCTTGGCTTATGATTGGGCTCACTGGTTCTAAAAAAGTAATGTTCTGAGGAAACCAATTTCTCAAAAGTAAGGATGCTTGTTGAAATCCCTACCAATAAAGATTGCCAGTGAGAGAGTGGATGACTCTGCATGAGAAATAGGCTCAAGGGTAACAAGTTGAAGAAGAGCTTTCTTGGAAAGGTAACCATATCGTTGAATAGCATGAGTAAAGCTGGCACTTGAAGGGGGCACCCAGATTTGAAGCTATGCCCTCTTGGCTTATGATTGGGCTCACTGGTTCTTAAAAAGTAATGTTCTGAGGAAACTAATTTCTCAAAAGTAAGGATGCTTGTTGAAATCCCTACCAATGAAGATTGCCAGTGAGAGAGTGGATGACAAGTTCTGCATGAGAAAAATGCTCAAGGGTAACAAGTTGAAGGAGAGCTTTCTTGGAAAGGTAACCATATCGTTGGATAGCATTAGTAAAGCTGGCACTTGAAGGGGGCACCCGAATTTGAACCAGGGACCTCGCGATCTGCAGTCGAATGCTCTTCCACTGAGCTATGATTGGGCTCACTGGTTCTTAAAAAGTAATGTTCTGAGGAAACCAATTTCTCAAAAGTAAGGATGCTTGTTGAAATCCCTACCAATAAAGATTGCCAGTGAGAGAGTGGATGACTCTGCATGAGAAAAAGGCTCAAGGGTAACAAGTTGAAGAAGAGCTTTCTTGGAAAGGTAACCATATCGTTGAATAGCATGAGTAAAGCTGGCACTTGAAGGGGGCACCCAGATTTGAAGCTATGCCCCCTTGGCTTATGATTGGGCTCACTGGTTCTTAAAAAGTAATGTTCTGAGGAAACCAATTTCTCAAAAGTAAGGATGCTTGTTGAAATCCCTACCAATGAAGATTGCCAGTGAGAGAGTGGATGACAAGTTCTGCATGAGAAAAATGCTCAAGGGTAACAAGTTGAAGGAGAGCTTTCTTGGAAAGGTAACCATATCGTTGGATGGCATTAGTAAAGCTGGCACTTGAAGGGGGCACGCGGATTTGAACCAGGGACCTCTCGATCTGCAGTCGAATGCTCTTCCACTGAGCTATACCCCCTTGGTTTAGGATTGGGCTCACTGGTTCTTAAAAAGTAATGTTCTGAGGAAAAGAATTTCTCAAAAGTAAGGATGCTTGTTGAAATCCCTACCAATGAAGATTGCCAGTGAGAGAGTGGATGACAAGTTCTGCATGAGAAAAATGCTCAAGGGTAACAAGTTGAAGGAGAGCTTTCTTGGAAAGGTAACCATATCGTTGGATGGCATTAGTAAAGCTGGCACTTGAAGGGGGCACGCGGATTTGAACCAGGGACCTCTCGATCTGCAGTCGAATGCTCTTCCACTGAGCTATACCCCCTTGGTTTAGGATTGGGCTCACTGGTTCTTAAAAAGTAATGTTCTGAGGAAAAGAATTTCTCAAAAGTAAGGATGCTTGTTGAAATCCATACCAATGAAGATTGCCAGTGAGAGAGTGGATGACAAGTTCTGCATGAGAAAAATACTCAAGGGTAACAAGTTGAAGGAGAGCTTTCTTGGAAAGGTAACCATATCGTTGGATGGCATTAGTAAAGCTGGCACTTGAAGGTGGCACCTGTTGGATGGCATTAGTAAAGCTGGCACATGAAGGGGGCACCCGGATTTGAACCAGGGACCTCGCGATCTGCAGTCGAATGCTCTTCCACTGAGCTATACCCCCTTGGCTTATGATTGGGCTCACTGGTTCTTAAAAAGTAATGTTCTGAGGAAACCAATTTCTCAAAAGTAAGGATGCTTGTTGAAATCCCTACCAATGAAGATTGCCAGTGAGAGAGTGGATGACAAGTTCTGCATGAGAAAAATGCTCAAGGGTAACAAGTTGAAGGAGAGCTTTCTTGGAAAGGTAACCATATCGTTGGATGGCATTAGTAAAGCTGGCACTTGAACGGGGCACGCGGATTTGAACCAGGGACCTCTCGATCTGCAGTCGAATGCTCTTCCACTGAGCTATACCCCCTTGGTTTAGGATTGGGCTCACTGGTTCTTAAAAAGTAATGTTCTGAGGAAAAGAATTTCTCAAAAGTAAGGATGCTTGTTGAAATCCCTACCAATGAAGATTGCCAGTGAGAGAGTGGATGACAAGTTCTGCATGAGAAAAATACTCAAGGGTAACAAGTTGAAGGAGAGCTTTCTTGGAAAGGTAACCATATCGTTGGATGGCATTAGTAAAGCTGGCACTTGAAGGGGGCACCCGTTGGATGGCATTAGTAAATCTGGCACTTGAAGGGGGCACCCGGATTTGAACCAGGGACCTCTCGATCTGCAGTTGAATGCTCTTCCACTGAGCTATACCCCCTTGGCTTATGATTGGTCTCACTGGTTCTTAAAAAGTAATGTTCTGAGGAAAAGAATTTCTCAAAAGTAAGGATGCTTGTTGAAATCCCTACCAATGAAGATTGCCAGTGAGAGAGTGGATGACAAGTTCTGCATGAGAAAAATACTCAAGGGTAACAAGTTGAAGGAGAGCTTTCTTGGAAAGGTAACCATATCGTTGGATGGCATTAGTAAAGCTGGCACTTGAAGGGGGCACCTGGATTTGAACCAGGGACCTCTCGATCTGCAGTTGAATGCTCTTCCACTGAGCTATACCCCCTTGGCTTATGATTGGTCTCACTGGTTCTTAAAAAGTAATGTTCTGAGGAATAGAATTTCTCAAAAGTAAGGATGCTTGTTGAAATCCCTACCAATGAAGATTGCCAGTGAGAGAGTGGATGACAAGTTCTGCATGAGAAAAATACTCAAGGGTAACAAGTTGAAGGAGAGCTTTCTTGGAAAGGTAACCATATCGTTGGATGGCATTAGTAAAGCTGGCACTTGAAGGGGGCACCCGGATTTGAACCAGGGACCTCTCGATCTGCAGTTGAATGCTCTTCCACTGAGCTATACCCCCTTGGCTTATGATTGGGCTCACTGGTTCTTAAAAAGTAATGTTCTGAGGAAACCAATTTCTCAAAAGTAAGGATGCTTGTTGAAATCCCTACCAATGAAGATTGCCAGTGAGAGAGTGGATGACAAGTTCTGCATGAGAAAAATGCTCAAGGGTAACAAGTTGAAGGAGAGCTTTCTTGGAAAGGTAACCATATCGTTGGATGGCATTAGTAAAGCTGGCACTTGAAGGGGGCACGCGGATTTGAACCAGGGACCTCTCGATCTGCAGTCGAATGCTCTTCCACTGAGCTATACCCCCTTGGTTTAGGATTGGGCTCACTGGTTCTTAAAAAGTAATGTTCTGAGGAAAAGAATTTCTCAAAAGTAAGGATGCTTGTTGAAATCCCTACCAATGAAGATTGCCAGTGAGAGAGTGGATGACAAGTTCTGCATGAGAAAAATACTCAAGGGTAACAAGTTGAAGGAGAGCTTTCTTGGAAAGGTAACCATATCGTTGGATGGCATTAGTAAAGCTGGCACTTGAAGGGGGCACCCGGATTTGAACCAGGGACCTCTCGATCTGCAGTCGAATGCTCTTCCACTGAGCTATACCCCCATGGCTTATGATTGGGCTCACTGGTTCTTAAAAAGTAATGTTTTGAGGAAAAGAATTTCTCAAAAGTAAGGATGCTTGTTGAAATCCCTACCAATGAAGATTGCCAGTGAGAGAGTGGATGACAAGTTCTGCATGAGAAAAATGCTCAAGGGTAACAAGTTGAAGGAGAGCTTTCTTGGAAAGGTAACCATATCGTTGGATGGCATTAGTAAAGCTGGCACTTGAAGGTGGCACCCGGATTTGAACCAGAGACCTCTTGATCTGCAGTCGAATGCTCTTCCACTGAGCTATACCCCCTTGGCTTATGACTGGGCTCACTGGTTCTTAAAAAGTAATGTTCTGAGGAAACCAATTTCTCAAAAGTAAGGATGCTTGTTGAAATCCCTACCAATAAAGATTGCCAGTGAGAGAGTGGATGACTCTGCATGAGAAATAGGCTCAAGGGTAACAAGTTGAAGGAGAGCTTTCTTGGAAAGGTAACCATATCGTTGAATAGCATGAGTAAAGCTGGCACTTGAAGGGGGCACCCAGATTTGAAGCTATGCCCCCTTGGCTTATGATTGGGCTCACTGGTTCTTAAAAAGTAATGTTCTGAGGAAACCAATTTCTCAAAAGTAAGGATGCTTGTTGAAATCCCTACCAATGAAGATTGCCAGTGAGAGAGTGGATGACAAGTTCTGCATGAGAAAAATGCTCAAGGGTAACAAGTTGAAGGAGAGCTTTCTTGGAAAGGTAACCATATCGTTGGATGGCATTAGTAAAGCTGGCACTTGAAGGGGGCACGCGGATTTGAACCTGGGACCTCTCGATCTGCAGTCGAATGCTCTTCCACTGAGCTATACCCCCTTGGTTTAGGATTGGGCTCACTGGTTCTTAAAAAGTAATGTTCTGAGGAAAAGAATTTCTCAAAAGTAAGGATGCTTGTTGAAATCCCTACCAATGAAGATTGCCAGTGAGAGAGTGGATGACAAGTTCTGCATGAGAAAAATACTCAAGGGTAACAAGTTGAAGGAGAGCTTTCTTGGAAAGGTAACCATATCGTTGGATGGCATTAGTAAAGCTGGCACTTGAAGGTGGCACCCGGATTTGAACCAGAGACCTCTTGATCTGCAGTCGAATGCTCTTCCACTGAGCTATACCCCCTTGGCTTATGACTGGGCTCACTGGTTCTTAAAAAGTAATGTTCTGAGGAAACCAATTTCTCAAAAGTAAGGATGCTTGTTGAAATCCCTACCAATAAAGATTGCCAGTGAGAGAGTGGATGACTCTGCATGAGAAATAGGCTCAAGGGTAACAAGTTGAAGGAGAGCTTTCTTGGAAAGGTAACCATATCGTTGGATGGCATTAGTAAAGCTGGCACTTGAAGGTGGCACCCAGATTTGAAGCTATGCCCCCTTGGCTTATGATTGGGCTCACTGGTTCTTAAAAAGTAATGTTCTGAGGAAACCAATTTCTCAAAAGTAAGGATGCTTGTTGAAATCCCTACCAATGAAGATTGCCAGTGAGAGAGTGGATGACAAGTTCTGCATGAGAAAAATGCTCAAGGGTAACAAGTTGAAGGAGAGCTTTCTTGGAAAGGTAACCTTATCGTTGGATGGCATTAGTAAAGCTGGCACTTGAAGGGGGCACGCGGATTTGAACCAGGGACCTCTCGATCTGCAGTCGAATGCTCTTCCACTGAGCTATACCCCCTTGGTTTAGGATTGGGCTCACTGGTTCTTAAAAAGTAATGTTCTGAGGAAAAGAATTTCTCAAAAGTAAGGATGCTTGTTGAAATCCCTACCAATGAAGATTGCCAGTGAGAGAGTGGATGACAAGTTCTGCATGAGAAAAATACTCAAGGGTAACAAGTTGAAGGAGAGCTTTCTTGGAAAGGTAACCATATCGTTGGATGGCATTAGTAAAGCTGGCACTTGAAGGGGGCACCCGGATTTGAACCAGGGACCTCTCGATCTGCAGTCGAATGCTCTTCCACTGAGCTATACCCCCTTGGCTTATGATTGGGCTCACTGGTTCTTAAAAAGTAATGTTTTGAGGAAAAGAATTTCTCAAAAGTAAGGATGCTTGTTGAAATCCCTACCAATGAAGATTGCCAGTGAGAGAGTGGATGACAAGTTCTGCATGAGAAAAATGCTCAAGGGTAACAAGTTGAAGGAGAGCTTTCTTGGAAAGGTAACCATATCGTTGGATGGCATTAGTAAAGCTGGCACTTGAAGGTGGCACCCGGATTTGAACCAGAGACCTCTTGATCTGCAGTCGAATGCTCTTCCACTGAGCTATACCCCCTTGGCTTATGACTGGGCTCACTGGTTCTTAAAAAGTAATGTTCTGAGGAAACCAATTTCTCAAAAGTAAGGATGCTTGTTGAAATCCCTACCAATAAAGATTGCCAGTGAGAGAGTGGATGACTCTGCATGAGAAATAGGCTCAAGGGTAACAAGTTGAAGGAGAGCTTTCTTGGAAAGGTAACCATATCGTTGGATGGCATTAGTAAAGCTGGCACTTGAAGGTGGCACCCAGATTTGAAGCTATGCCCCCTTGGCTTATGATTGGGCTCACTGGTTCTTAAAAAGTAATGTTCTGAGGAAACCAATTTCTCAAAAGTAAGGATGCTTGTTGAAATCCCTACCAATGAAGATTGCCAGTGAGAGAGTGGATGACAAGTTCTGCATGAGAAAAATGCTCAAGGGTAACAAGTTGAAGGAGAGCTTTCTTGGAAAGGTAACCATATCGTTGGATGGCATTAGTAAAGCTGGCACTTGAAGGGGGCACGCGGATTTGAACCAGGGACCTCTCGATCTGCAGTCGAATGCTCTTCCACTGAGCTATACCCCCTTGGTTTAGGATTGGGCTCACTGGTTCTTAAAAAGTAATGTTCTGAGGAAAAGAATTTCTCAAAAGTAAGGATGCTTGTTGAAATCCCTACCAATGAAGATTGCCAGTGAGAGAGTGGATGACAAGTTCTGCATGAGAAAAATACTCAAGGGTAACAAGTTGAAGGAGAGCTTTCTTGGAAAGGTAACCATATCGTTGGATGGCATTAGTAAAGCTGGCACTTGAAGGGGGCACCCGGATTTGAACCAGGGACCTCTCGATCTGCAGTCGAATGCTCTTCCACTGAGCTATACCCCCATGGCTTATGATTGGGCTCACTGGTTCTTAAAAAGTAATGTTTTGAGGAAAAGAATTTCTCAAAAGTAAGGATGCTTGTTGAAATCCCTACCAATGAAGATTGCCAGTGAGAGAGTGGATGACAAGTTCTGCATGAGAAAAATGCTCAAGGGTAACAAGTTGAAGGAGAGCTTTCTTGGAAAGGTAACCATATCGTTGGATGGCATTAGTAAAGCTGGCACTTGAAGGTGGCACCCGGATTTGAACCAGAGACCTCTTGATCTGCAGTCGAATGCTCTTCCACTGAGCTATACCCCCTTGGCTTATGACTGGGCTCACTGGTTCTTAAAAAGTAATGTTCTGAGGAAACCAATTTCTCAAAAGTAAGGATGCTTGTTGAAATCCCTACCAATAAAGATTGCCAGTGAGAGAGTGGATGACTCTGCATGAGAAATAGGCTCAAGGGTAACAAGTTGAAGGAGAGCTTTCTTGGAAAGGTAACCATATCGTTGAATAGCATGAGTAAAGCTGGCACTTGAAGGGGGCACCCAGATTTGAAGCTATGCCCCCTTGGCTTATGATTGGGCTCACTGGTTCTTAAAAAGTAATGTTCTGAGGAAACCAATTTCTCAAAAGTAAGGATGCTTGTTGAAATCCCTACCAATGAAGATTGCCAGTGAGAGAGTGGATGACAAGTTCTGCATGAGAAAAATGCTCAAGGGTAACAAGTTGAAGGAGAGCTTTCTTGGAAAGGTAACCATATCGTTGGATGGCATTAGTAAAGCTGGCACTTGAAGGGGGCACGCGGATTTGAACCTGGGACCTCTCGATCTGCAGTCGAATGCTCTTCCACTGAGCTATACCCCCTTGGTTTAGGATTGGGCTCACTGGTTCTTAAAAAGTAATGTTCTGAGGAAAAGAATTTCTCAAAAGTAAGGATGCTTGTTGAAATCCCTACCAATGAAGATTGCCAGTGAGAGAGTGGATGACAAGTTCTGCATGAGAAAAATACTCAAGGGTAACAAGTTGAAGGAGAGCTTTCTTGGAAAGGTAACCATATCGTTGGATGGCATTAGTAAAGCTGGCACTTGAAGGGGGCACCCGGATTTGAACCAGGGACCTCTCGATCTGCAGTCGAATGCTCTTCCACTGAGCTATACCCCCTTGGCTTATGACTGGGCTCACTGGTTCTTAAAAAGTAATGTTCTGAGGAAACCAATTTCTCAAAAGTAAGGATGCTTGTTGAAATCCCTACCAATAAAGATTGCCAGTGAGAGAGTGGATGACTCTGCATGAGAAATAGGCTCAAGGGTAACAAGTTGAAGGAGAGCTTTCTTGGAAAGGTAACCATATCGTTGAATAGCATGAGTAAAGCTGGCACTTGAAGGGGGCACCCAGATTTGAAGCTATGCCCCCTTGGCTTATGATTGGGCTCACTGGTTCTTAAAAAGTAATGTTCTGAGGAAACCAATTTCTCAAAAGTAAGGATGCTTGTTGAAATCCCTACCAATGAAGATTGCCAGTGAGAGAGTGGATGACAAGTTCTGCATGAGAAAAATGCTCAAGGGTAACAAGTTGAAGGAGAGCTTTCTTGGAAAGGTAACCATATCGTTGGATGGCATTAGTAAAGCTGGCACTTGAAGGGGGCACGCGGATTTGAACCTGGGACCTCTCGATCTGCAGTCGAATGCTCTTCCACTGAGCTATACCCCCTTGGTTTAGGATTGGGCTCACTGGTTCTTAAAAAGTAATGTTCTGAGGAAAAGAATTTCTCAAAAGTAAGGATGCTTGTTGAAATCCCTACCAATGAAGATTGCCAGTGAGAGAGTGGATGACAAGTTCTGCATGAGAAAAATACTCAAGGGTAACAAGTTGAAGGAGAGCTTTCTTGGAAAGGTAACCATATCGTTGGATGGCATTAGTAAAGCTGGCACTTGAAGGTGGCACCCGTTGGATGGCATTAGTAAAGCTGGCACTTGAAGGGGGCACCCGGATTTGAACCAGGGACCTCTCGATCTGCAGTCGAATGCTCTTCCACTGAGCTATACCCCCTTGGCTTATGATTGGGCTCACTGGTTCTAAAAAAGTAATGTTCTGAGGAAACCAATTTCTCAAAAGTAAGGATGCTTGTTGAAATCCCTAGCAATAAAGATTGCCAGTGAGAGAGTGGATGACTCTGCATGAGAAATAGGCTCAAGGGTAACAAGTTGAAGAAGAGCTTTCTTGGAAAGGTAACCATATCGTTGAATAGCATGAGTAAAGCTGGCACTTGAAGGGGGCACCCAGATTTGAAGCTATGCCCTCTTGGCTTATGATTGGGCTCACTGGTTCTTAAAAAGTAATGTTCTGAGGAAACTAATTTCTCAAAAGTAAGGATGCTTGTTGAAATCCCTACCAATGAAGATTGCCAGTGAGAGAGTGGATGACAAGTTCTGCATGAGAAAAATGCTCAAGGGTAACAAGTTGAAGGAGAGCTTTCTTGGAAAGGTAACCATATCGTTGGATAGCATTAGTAAAGCTGGCACTTGAAGGGGGCACCCGAATTTGAACCAGGGACCTCGCGATCTGCAGTCGAATGCTCTTCCACTGAGCTATGATTGGGCTCACTGGTTCTTAAAAAGTAATGTTCTGAGGAAACCAATTTCTCAAAAGTAAGGATGCTTGTTGAAATCCCTACCAATAAAGATTGCCAGTGAGAGAGTGGATGACTCTGCATGAGAAAAAGGCTCAAGGGTAACAAGTTGAAGAAGAGCTTTCTTGGAAAGGTAACCATATCGTTGAATAGCATGAGTAAAGCTGGCACTTGAAGGGGGCACCCAGATTTGAAGCTATGCCCCCTTGGCTTATGATTGGGCTCACTGGTTCTTAAAAAGTAATGTTCTGAGGAAACCAATTTCTCAAAAGTAAGGATGCTTGTTGAAATCCCTACCAATGAAGATTGCCAGTGAGAGAGTGGATGACAAGTTCTGCATGAGAAAAATGCTCAAGGGTAACAAGTTGAAGGAGAGCTTTCTTGGAAAGGTAACCATATCGTTGGATGGCATTAGTAAAGCTGGCACTTGAACGGGGCACGCGGATTTGAACCAGGGACCTCTCGATCTGCAGTCGAATGCTCTTCCACTGAGCTATACCCCCTTGGTTTAGGATTGGGCTCACTGGTTCTTAAAAAGTAATGTTCTGAGGAAAAGAATTTCTCAAAAGTAAGGATGCTTGTTGAAATCCCTACCAATGAAGATTGCCAGTGAGAGAGTGGATGACAAGTTCTGCATGAGAAAAATACTCAAGGGTAACAAGTTGAAGGAGAGCTTTCTTGGAAAGGTAACCATATCGTTGGATGGCATTAGTAAGGCACTTGAAGGTGGCACCTGTTGGATGGCATTAGTAAATCTGGCACTTGAAGGGGGCACCCGGATTTGAACCAGGGACCTCTCGATCTGCAGTCGAATGCTCTTCCACTGAGCTATACCCCCTTAGCTTATGATTGGGCTCACTGGTTCTAAAAAAGTAATGTTCTGAGGAAACCAATTTCTCAAAAGTAAGGATGCTTGTTGAAATCCCTACCAATAAAGATTGCCAGTGAGAGAGTGGATGACTCTGCATGAGAAATAGGCTCAAGGGTAACAAGTTAAAGAAGAGCTTTCTTGGAAAGGTAACCATATCGTTGGATGGCATTAGTAAAGCTGGCACTTGAAGGGGGCACCCGGATTTGAACCAGGGACCTCTCGATCTGCAGTTGAATACTCTTCCACTGAGCTATACCTCCTTGGCTTATGATTGGGCTCACTGGTTCTTAAAAAGTAATGTTCTGAGGAAAAGAATTTCTCAAAAGTAAGGATGCTTGTTGAAATCCCTACCAATAAAGATTGCCAGTGAGAGAGTGGATGACAAGTTCTGCATGAGAAAAATACTCAAGGGTAACAAGTTGAAGGAGAGCTTTCTTGGAAAGGTAACCATATCGTTGGATGGCATTAGTAAAGCTGGCACTTGAAGGGGGCACCCGGATTTGAACCAGGGACCTCTCGATCTGCAGTTGAATACTCTTCCACTGAGCTATACCTCCTTGGCTTATGATTGGGCTCACTGGTTCTTAAAAAGTAATGTTCTGAGGAAAAGAATTTCTCAAAAGTAAGGATGCTTGTTGAAATCCCTACCAATGAAGATTGCCAGTGAGAGAGTGGATGACAAGTTCTGCATGAGAAAAATACTCAAGGGTAACAAGTTGAAGGAGAGCTTTCTTGGAAAGGTAACCATATCGTTGGATGGCATTAGTAAAGCTGGCACTTGAAGGTGGCACCCGTTGGATGGCATTAGTAAATCTGGCACTTGAAGGTGGCACCCGTTGGATGGCATTAGTAAATCTGGCACTTGAAGGGGGCACCCGGATTTGAACCAGGGACCTCTCGATCTGCAGTCGAATGCTCTTCCACTGAGCTATACCCCCTTAGCTTATGATTGGGCTCACTGGTTCTAAAAAAGTAATGTTCTGAGGAAACCAATTTCTCAAAAGTAAGGATGCTTGTTGAAATCCCTACCAATAAAGATTGCCAGTGAGAGAGTGGATGACTCTGCATGAGAAATAGGCTCAAGGGTAACAAGTTGAAGGAGAGCTTTCTTGGAAAGGTAACCATATCGTTGGATGGCATTAGTAAAGCTGGCACTTGAAGGTGGCACCCAGATTTGAAGCTATGCCCCCTTGGCTTATGATTGGGCTCACTGGTTCTTAAAAAGTAATGTTCTGAGGAAACCAATTTCTCAAAAGTAAGGATGCTTGTTGAAATCCCTACCAATGAAGATTGCCAGTGAGAGAGTGGATGACAAGTTCTGCATGAGGGTAAATGCTCAAGGGTAACAAGTTGAAGGAGAGCTTTCTTGGAAAGGTAACCATATCGTTGGACGGCATTAGTAAAACTGGCACTTGAAGGTGGCACCCGTTGGATGGCATTAGTAAATCTGGCACTTGAAGGGGGCACCCGGATTTGAACCAGGGACCTCTCGATCTGCAGTTGAATACTCTTCCACTGAGCTATACCCCCTTGGCTTATGATTGGGCTCACTGGTTCTTAAAAAGTAATGTTTTGAGGAAAAGAATTTCTCAAAAGTAAGGATGCTTGTTGAAATCCCTACCAATGAAGATTGCCAGTGAGAGAGTGGATGACAAGTTCTGCATGAGAAAAATGCTCAAGCGTAACAAGTTGAAGGAGAGCTTTCTTGGAAAGGTAACCATATCGTTGGATGGCATTAGTAAAGCTGGCACTTGAAGGTGGCACCCGGATTTGAACCAGAGACCTCTTGATCTGCAGTCGAATGCTCTTCCACTGAGCTATACCCCCTTGGCTTAAGACTGGGCTCACTGGTTCTTAAAAAGTAATGTTCTGAGGAAACCAATTTCTCAAAAGTAAGGATGCTTGTTGAAATCCCTACCAATAAAGATTGCCAGTGAGAGAGTGGATGACTCTGCATGAGAAATAGGCTCAAGGGTAACAAGTTGAAGGAGAGCTTTCTTGGAAAGGTAACCATATCGTTGGATGGCATTAGTAAAGCTGGCACTTGAACGTGGCACCCAGATTTGAAGCTATGCCCCCTTGGCTTATGATTGGGCTCACTGGTTCTTAAAAAGTAATGTTCTGAGGAAACCAATTTCTCAAAAGTAAGGATGCTTGTTGAAATCCCTACCAATGAAGATTGCCAGTGAGAGAGTGGATGACAAGTTCTGCATGAGAAAAATGCTCAAGGGTAACAAGTTGAAGGAGAGCTTTCTTGGAAAGGTAACCATATCGTTGGATGGCATTAGTAAAGCTGGCACTTGAAGGGGGCACGCGGATTTGAACCAGGGACCTCTCGATCTGCAGTCGAATGCTCTTCCACTGAGCTATATCCCCTTGGTTTAGGATTGGGCTCACTGGTTCTTAAAAAGTAATGTTCTGAGGAAAAGAATTTCTCAAAAGTAAGGATGCTTGTTGAAATCCCTACCAATAAAGATTGCCAGTGAGAGAGTGGATGACTCTGCATGAGAAATAGGCTCAAGGGTAACAAGTTGAAGGAGAGCTTTCTTGGAAAGGTAACCATATCGTTGAATAGCATGAGTAAAGCTGGCACTTGAAGGGGGCACCCAGATTTGAAGCTATGCCCCCTTGGCTTATGATTGGGCTCACTGGTTCTTAAAAAGTAATGTTCTGAGGAAACCAATTTCTCAAAAGTAAGGATGCTTGTTGAAATCCCTACCAATAAAGATTGCCAGTGAGAGAGTGGATGACTCTGCATGAGAAAAAGGCTCAAGGGTAACAAGTTGAAGAAGAGCTTTCTTGGAAAGGTAACCATATCGTTGAATAGCATGAGTAAAGCTGGCACTTGAAGGGGGCACCCAGATTTGAAGCTATGCCCCCTTGGCTTATGATTGGGCTCACTGGTTCTTAAAAAGTAATGTTCTGAGGAAACTAATTTCTCAAAAGTAAGGATGCTTGTTGAAATCCCTACCAATGAAGATTGCCAGTGAGAGAGTGGATGACAAGTTCTGCATGAGAAAAATGCTCAAGGGTAACAAGTTGAAGGAGAGCTTTCTTGGAAAGGTAACCATATCATTGGATGGCATTAGTAAAGCTGGCACTTGAAGGGGCCACCCGGATTTGAACCAGGGACCTCTCGATCTGCAGTCGAATGCTCTTCCACTGAGCTATACCCCCTTGGCTTATGATTGGGCTCACTGGTTCTTAAAAAGTAATGTTCTGAGGAAACCAATTTCTCAAAAGTAAGGATGCTTGTTGAAATCCCTACCAATAAAGATTGCCAGTGAGAGAGTGGATGACTCTGCATGAGAAAAAGGCTCAAGGGTAACAAGTTGAAGAAGAGCTTTCTTGGAAAGGTAACCATATCGTTGAATAGCATGAGTAAAGCTGGCACTTGAAGGGGGCACCCAGATTTGAAGCTATGCCCCCTTGGCTTATGATTGGGCTCACTGGTTCTTAAAAAGTAATGTTCTGAGGAAACCAATTTCTCAAAAGTAAGTATGCTTGTTGAAATCCCTACCAATGAAGATTGCCAGTGAGAGAGTGGATGACAAGTTCTGCATGAGAAAAATACTCAAGGGTAACAAGTTGAAGGAGAGCTTTCTTGGAAAGGTAACCATATCGTTGGATGGCATTAGTAAAGCTGGCACTTGAAGGGGGCACGCGGATTTGAACCAGGGACCTCTCGATCTGCAGTCGAATGCTCTTCCACTGAGCTATACCCCCTTGGCTTATGACTGGGCTCACTGGTTCTTAAAAAGTAATGTTCTGAGGAAACCAATTTCTCAAAAGTAAGGATGCTTGTTGAAATCCCTACCAATAAAGATTGCCAGTGAGAGAGTGGATGACTCTGCATGAGAAAAATGCTCAAGGGTAACAAGTTGAAGGAGAGCTTTCTTGGAAAGGTAACCATATCGTTGGATGGCATTAGTAAAGCTGGCACTTGAAGGGGGCACCCGGATTTGAACCAGGGACCTCTCGATCTGCAGTCGAATGCTCTTCCACTGAGCTATACCCCCTTGGCTTATGATTGGGCTCACTGGTTCTTAAAAAGTAATGTTCTGAGGAAACCAATTTCTCAAAAGTAAGGATGCTTGTTGAAATCCCTACCAATAAAGATTGCCAGTGAGAGAGTGGATGACTCTGCATGAGAAATAGGCTCAAGGGTAACAAGTTGAAGAAGAGCTTTCTTGGAAAGGTAACCATATCGTTGAATAGCATGAGTAAAGCTGGCACTTGAAGGGGGCACCCAGATTTGAAGCTATGCCCCTTGGCTTATGATTGGGCTCACTGGTTCTTAAAAAGTAATGTTCTGAGGAAACCAATTTCTCAAAAGTAAGGATGCTTGTTGAAATCCCTACCAATAAAGATTGCCAGTGAGAGAGTGGATGACTCTGCATGAGAAATAGGCTCAAGGGTAACAAGTTGAAGGAGAGCTTTCTTGGAAAGGTAACCATATCGTTAGATGGCATTAGTAAAGCTGGCACTTGAAGGGGGCACCCGGATTTGTACCAGGGACCTCTCGATCTGCAGTCGAATGCTCTTCCACTGAGCTATACCCCCTTGGCTTATGATTGGGCTCACTGGTTCTTAAAAAGTAATGTTCTGAGGAAACCAATTTCTCAAAAGTAAGGATGCTTGTTGAAATCCCTACCAATGAAGATTGCCAGTGAGAGAGTGGATGACAAGTTCTGCATGAGAAAAATGCTCAAGGGTAACAAGTTGAAGGAGAGCTTTCTTGGAAAGGTAACCATATCGTTGGATGGCATTAGTAAAGCTGGCACTTGAAGGGAGCACCCGGATTTGAAGCAGGGACCTCTCGATCTGCAGTCGAATGCTCTTCCACTGAGCTATACCCCCTTGGCTTATGATTGGGCTCACTGGTTCTTAAAAAGTAATGTTCTGAGGAAACCAATTTCTCAAAAGTAAGGATGCTTGTTGAAATCCCTACCAATGAAGATTGCCAGTGAGAGAGTGGATGACAAGTTCTGCATGAGAAAAATGCTCAAGGGTAACAAGTTGAAGGAGAGCTTTCTTGGAAAGGTAACCATATCGTTGGATGGCATTAGTAAAGCTGGCACTTGAAGGGAGCACCCGGATTTGAAGCAGGGACCTCTCGATCTGCAGTCGAATGCTCTTCCACTGAGCTATACCCCCTTGGCTTATGATTGGGCTCACTGGTTCTTAAAAAGTAATGTTCTGAGGAAACCAATTTCTCAAAAGTAAGGATGCTTGTTGAAATCCCTACCAATAAAGATTGCCAGTGAGAGAGTGGATGACTCTGCATGAGAAATAGGCTCAAGGGTAACAAGTTGAAGAAGAGCTTTCTTGGAAAGGTAACCATATCGTTGAATAGCATGAGTAAAGCTGGCACTTGAAGGGGGCACCCAGATTTGAAGCTATGCCCCTTGGCTTATGATTGGGCTCACTGGTTCTTAAAAAGTAATGTTCTGAGGAAACCAATTTCTCAAAAGTAAGGATGCTTGTTGAAATCCCTACCAATAAAGATTGCCAGTGAGAGAGTGGATGACTCTGCATGAGAAATAGGCTCAAGGGTAACAAGTTGAAGGAGAGCTTTCTTGGAAAGGCAACCATATTGTTGGATGGCATTAGTAAAGCTGGCACTTGAAGGCGGCACCCGGATTTGAACCAGAGACCTCTCGATCTGCAGTCGAATGCTCTTCCACTGAGCTATACCCCCTTGGCTTATGATTGGGCTCACTGGTTCTTAAAAAGTAATGTTGTGAGGAAACCAATTTCTCAAAAGTAAGGATGCTTGTTGAAATCCCTACCAATGAAGATTGCCAGTGAGAGAGTGGATGACAAGTTCTGCATGAGAAAAATGCTCAAGGGTAACAAGTTGAAGGAGAGCTTTCTTGGAAAGGTAACCATATCGTTGAATAGCATGAGTAAAGCTGGCACTTGAAGGGGGCACCCAGATTTGAAGCTATGCCCCCTTGGCTTATGATTGGGCTCACTGGTTCTTAAAAAGTAATGTTCTGAGGAAACCAATTTCTCAAAAGTAAGGATGCTTGTTGAAATCCCTACCAATAAAGATTGCCAGTGAGAGTGTGGATGACTCTGCATGAGAAATAGGCTCAAGGGTAACAAGTTGAAGGAGAGCTTTCTTGGAAAGGTAACCATATCGTTGGATGGCATTAGTAAAGCTGGCACTTGAAGGGGCCACCCGGATTTGAACCAGGGACCTCTCGATCTGCAGTCGAATGCTCTTCCACTGAGCTATACCCCCTTGGCTTATGATTGGGCTCACTGGTTCTTAAAAAGTAATGTTGTGAGGAAACCAATTTCTCAAAAGTAAGGATGCTTGTTGAAATCCCTACCAATAAAGATTGCCAGTGAGAGAGTGGATGACTCTGCATGAGAAATAGGCTCAAGGGTAACAAGTTGAAGGAGAGCTTTCTTGGAAAGGTAACCATATCGTTGAATAGCATGAGTAAAGCTGGCACTTGAAGGGGGCACCCAGATTTGAAGCTATGCCCCCTTGGCTTATGATTGGGCTCACTGGTTCTTAAAAAGTAATGTTCTGAGGAAACCAATTTCTCAAAAGTAAGGATGCTTGTTGAAATCCCTACCAATAAAGATTGCCAGTGAGAGTGTGGATGACTCTGCATGAGAAATAGGCTCAAGGGTAACAAGTTGAAGGAGAGCTTTCTTGGAAAGGTAACCATATCGTTGGATGGCATTAGTAAAGCTGGCACTTGAAGGGGCCACCCGGATTTGAACCAGGGACCTCTCGATCTGCAGTCGAATGCTCTTCCACTGAGCTATACCCCCTTGGCTTATGATTGGGCTCACTGGTTCTTAAAAAGTAATGTTCTGAGGAAACCAATTTCTCAAAAGTAAGGATGCTTGTTGAAATCCCTACCAATAAAGATTGCCAGTGAGAGAGTGGATGACTCTGCATGAGAAAAAGGCTCAAGGGTAACAAGTTGAAGAAGAGCTTTCTTGGAAAGGTAACCATATCGTTGAATAGCATGAGTAAAGCTGGCACTTGAAGGGGGCACCCAGATTTGAAGCTATGCCCCCTTGGCTTATGATTGGGCTCACTGGTTCTTAAAAAGTAATGTTCTGAGGAAACCAATTTCTCAAAAGTAAGTATGCTTGTTGAAATCCCTACCAATGAAGATTGCCAGTGAGAGAGTGGATGACAAGTTCTGCATGAGAAAAATACTCAAGGGTAACAAGTTGAAGGAGAGCTTTCTTGGAAAGGTAACCATATCGTTGGATGGCATTAGTAAAGCTGGCACTTGAAGGGGGCACGCGGATTTGAACCAGGGACCTCTCGATCTGCAGTCGAATGCTCTTCCACTGAGCTATACCCCCTTGGCTTATGACTGGGCTCACTGGTTCTTAAAAAGTAATGTTCTGAGGAAACCAATTTCTCAAAAGTAAGGATGCTTGTTGAAATCCCTACCAATAAAGATTGCCAGTGAGAGAGTGGATGACTCTGCATGAGAAAAATGCTCAAGGGTAACAAGTTGAAGGAGAGCTTTCTTGGAAAGGTAACCATATCGTTGGATGGCATTAGTAAAGCTGGCACTTGAAGGGGGCACCCGGATTTGAACCAGGGACCTCTCGATCTGCAGTCGAATGCTCTTCCACTGAGCTATACCCCCTTGGCTTATGATTGGGCTCACTGGTTCTTAAAAAGTAATGTTCTGAGGAAACCAATTTCTCAAAAGTAAGGATGCTTGTTGAAATCCCTACCAATAAAGATTGCCAGTGAGAGAGTGGATGACTCTGCATGAGAAATAGGCTCAAGGGTAACAAGTTGAAGAAGAGCTTTCTTGGAAAGGTAACCATATCGTTGAATAGCATGAGTAAAGCTGGCACTTGAAGGGGGCACCCAGATTTGAAGCTATGCCCCTTGGCTTATGATTGGGCTCACTGGTTCTTAAAAAGTAATGTTCTGAGGAAACCAATTTCTCAAAAGTAAGGATGCTTGTTGAAATCCCTACCAATAAAGATTGCCAGTGAGAGAGTGGATGACTCTGCATGAGAAATAGGCTCAAGGGTAACAAGTTGAAGGAGAGCTTTCTTGGAAAGGTAACCATATCGTTAGATGGCATTAGTAAAGCTGGCACTTGAAGGGGGCACCCGGATTTGTACCAGGGACCTCTCGATCTGCAGTCGAATGCTCTTCCACTGAGCTATACCCCCTTGGCTTATGATTGGGCTCACTGGTTCTTAAAAAGTAATGTTCTGAGGAAACCAATTTCTCAAAAGTAAGGATGCTTGTTGAAATCCCTACCAATGAAGATTGCCAGTGAGAGAGTGGATGACAAGTTCTGCATGAGAAAAATGCTCAAGGGTAACAAGTTGAAGGAGAGCTTTCTTGGAAAGGTAACCATATCGTTGGATGGCATTAGTAAAGCTGGCACTTGAAGGGAGCACCCGGATTTGAAGCAGGGACCTCTCGATCTGCAGTCGAATGCTCTTCCACTGAGCTATACCCCCTTGGCTTATGATTGGGCTCACTGGTTCTTAAAAAGTAATGTTCTGAGGAAACCAATTTCTCAAAAGTAAGGATGCTTGTTGAAATCCCTACCAATGAAGATTGCCAGTGAGAGAGTGGATGACAAGTTCTGCATGAGAAAAATGCTCAAGGGTAACAAGTTGAAGGAGAGCTTTCTTGGAAAGGTAACCATATCGTTGGATGGCATTAGTAAAGCTGGCACTTGAAGGGAGCACCCGGATTTGAAGCAGGGACCTCTCGATCTGCAGTCGAATGCTCTTCCACTGAGCTATACCCCCTTGGCTTATGATTGGGCTCACTGGTTCTTAAAAAGTAATGTTCTGAGGAAACCAATTTCTCAAAAGTAAGGATGCTTGTTGAAATCCCTACCAATAAAGATTGCCAGTGAGAGAGTGGATGACTCTGCATGAGAAATAGGCTCAAGGGTAACAAGTTGAAGAAGAGCTTTCTTGGAAAGGTAACCATATCGTTGAATAGCATGAGTAAAGCTGGCACTTGAAGGGGGCACCCAGATTTGAAGCTATGCCCCTTGGCTTATGATTGGGCTCACTGGTTCTTAAAAAGTAATGTTCTGAGGAAACCAATTTCTCAAAAGTAAGGATGCTTGTTGAAATCCCTACCAATAAAGATTGCCAGTGAGAGAGTGGATGACTCTGCATGAGAAATAGGCTCAAGGGTAACAAGTTGAAGGAGAGCTTTCTTGGAAAGGCAACCATATTGTTGGATGGCATTAGTAAAGCTGGCACTTGAAGGCGGCACCCGGATTTGAACCAGAGACCTCTCGATCTGCAGTCGAATGCTCTTCCACTGAGCTATACCCCCTTGGCTTATGATTGGGCTCACTGGTTCTTAAAAAGTAATGTTGTGAGGAAACCAATTTCTCAAAAGTAAGGATGCTTGTTGAAATCCCTACCAATGAAGATTGCCAGTGAGAGAGTGGATGACAAGTTCTGCATGAGAAAAATGCTCAAGGGTAACAAGTTGAAGGAGAGCTTTCTTGGAAAGGTAACCATATCGTTGAATAGCATGAGTAAAGCTGGCACTTGAAGGGGGCACCCAGATTTGAAGCTATGCCCCCTTGGCTTATGATTGGGCTCACTGGTTCTTAAAAAGTAATGTTCTGAGGAAACCAATTTCTCAAAAGTAAGGATGCTTGTTGAAATCCCTACCAATAAAGATTGCCAGTGAGAGTGTGGATGACTCTGCATGAGAAATAGGCTCAAGGG
This sequence comes from Eleutherodactylus coqui, assembly GCF_035609145.1. NCBI lineage: Eukaryota > Metazoa > Chordata > Amphibia > Anura > Eleutherodactylidae > Eleutherodactylus > Eleutherodactylus coqui. Next base: position 43,627,775 of record NC_089849.1, on the reverse strand, counting down.
TAACAAGTTGAAGGAGAGCTTTCTTGGAAAGGTAACCATATCGTTGGATGGCATTAGTAAAGCTGGCACTTGAAGGGGCCACCCGGATTTGAACCAGGGACCTCTCGATCTGCAGTCGAATGCTCTTCCACTGAGCTATACCCCCTTGGCTTATGATTGGGCTCACTGGTTCTTAAAAAGTAATGTTGTGAGGAAACCAATTTCTCAAAAGTAAGGATGCTTGTTGAAATCCCTACCAATAAAGATTGCCAGTGAGAGAGTGGATGACTCTGCATGAGAAATAGGCTCAAGGGTAACAAGTTGAAGGAGAGCTTTCTTGGAAAGGTAACCATATCGTTGAATAGCATGAGTAAAGCTGGCACTTGAAGGGGGCACCCAGATTTGAAGCTATGCCCCCTTGGCTTATGATTGGGCTCACTGGTTCTTAAAAAGTAATGTTCTGAGGAAACCAATTTCTCAAAAGTAAGGATGCTTGTTGAAATCCCTACCAATAAAGATTGCCAGTGAGAGTGTGGATGACTCTGCATGAGAAATAGGCTCAAGGGTAACAAGTTGAAGGAGAGCTTTCTTGGAAAGGTAACCATATCGTTGGATGGCATTAGTAAAGCTGGCACTTGAAGGGGCCACCCGGATTTGAACCAGGGACCTCTCGATCTGCAGTCGAATGCTCTTCCACTGAGCTATACCCCCTTGGCTTATGATTGGGCTCACTGGTTCTTAAAAAGTAATGTTCTGAGGAAACCAATTTCTCAAAAGTAAGGATGCTTGTTGAAATCCCTACCAATAAAGATTGCCAGTGAGAGAGTGGATGACTCTGCATGAGAAAAAGGCTCAAGGGTAACAAGTTGAAGAAGAGCTTTCTTGGAAAGGTAACCATATCGTTGAATAGCATGAGTAAAGCTGGCACTTGAAGGGGGCACCCAGATTTGAAGCTATGCCCCCTTGGCTTATGATTGGGCTCACTGGTTCTTAAAAAGTAATGTTCTGAGGAAACCAATTTCTCAAAAGTAAGTATGCTTGTTGAAATCCCTAC
>NC_089849.1:43621742-43624242 GCF_035609145.1 Eleutherodactylus coqui | reverse complement strand
TGGTTCTTAAAAAGTAATGTTCTGAGGAAAAGAATTTCTCAAAAGTAAGGATGCTTGTTGAAATCCCTACCAATGAAGATTGCCAGTGAGAGAGTGGATGACAAGTTCTGCATGAGAAAAATGCTCAAGGGTAACAAGTTGAAGGAGAGCTTTCTTGGAAAGGTAACCATATCGTTGGATGGCATTAGTAAAGCTGGCACTTGAAGGGAGCACCTGGATTTGAAGCAGGGACCTCTCGATCTGCAGTCGAATGCTCTTCCACTGAGCTATACCCCCTTGGCTTATGATTGGGCTCACTGGTTCTTAAAAAGTAATGTTCTGAGGAAACCAATTTCTCAAAAGTAAGGATGCTTGTTGAAATCCCTACCAATAAAGATTGCCAGTGAGAGAGTGGATGACTCTGCATGAGAAATAGGCTCAAGGGTAACAAGTTGAAGAAGAGCTTTCTTGGAAAGGTAACCATATCGTTGAATAGCATGAGTAAAGCTGGCACTTGAAGGGGGCACCCAGATTTGAAGCTATGCCCCTTGGCTTATGATTGGGCTCACTGGTTCTTAAAAAGTAATGTTCTGAGGAAACCAATTTCTCAAAAGTAAGGATGCTTGTTGAAATCCCTACCAATAAAGATTGCCAGTGAGAGAGTGGATGACTCTGCATGAGAAATAGGCTCAAGGGTAACAAGTTGAAGGAGAGCTTTCTTGGAAAGGTAACCATATCGTTAGAAGGCATTAGTAAAGCTGGCACTTGAAGGGGGCACCCAGATTTGAACCAGGGACCTCTCGATCTGCAGTCGAATGCTCTTCCACTGAGCTATACCCCCTTGGCTTATGAATGGCCTCACTGGTTCTTAAAAAGTAATGTTCTGAGGAAACCAATTTCTCAAAAGTAAGGATGCTTGTTGAAATCCCTACCAATAAAGATTGCCAGTGAGAGAGTGGATGACTCTGCATGAGAAAAAGGCTCAAGGGTAACAAGTTGAAGAAGAGCTTTCTTGGAAAGGTAACCATATCGTTGAATAGCATGAGTAAAGCTGGCACTTGAAGGGGGCACCCAGATTTGAAGCTATGCCCCCTTGGCTTATGATTGGGCTCACTGTTTCTTAAAAAGTAATGTTCTGAGGAAACCAATTTCTCAAAAGTAAGGATGCTTGTTGAAATCCCTACCAATGAAGATTGCCAGTGAGAGTGTGGATGACAAGTTCTGCATGAGAAAAATGCTCAAGGGTAACAAGTTGAAGGAGAGCTTTCTTGGAAAGGTAACCATAACGTTGAATAGCATGAGTAAAGCTGGCACTTGAAGGGGGCACCCAGATTTGAAGCTATACCCCCTTGGCTTATGATTGGGCTCACTGGTTCTTAAAAAGTAATGTTCTGAGGAAACCAATTTCTCAAAAGTAAGGATGCTTGTTGAAATCCCTACCAATGAAGATTGCCAGTGAGAGAGTGGATGACAAGTTCTGCATGAGAAAAATGCTCAAGGGTAACAAGTTGAAGGAGAGCTTTCTTGGAAAGGTAACCATATCGTTGGATGGCATTAGTAAAGCTGGCACTTGAAGGGAGCACCCGGATTTGAAGCAGGGACCTCTCGATCTGCAGTCGAATGCTCTTCCACTGAGCTATACCCCCTTGGCTTATGATTGGGCTCACTGGTTCTTAAAAAGTAATGTTCTGAGGAAACCAATTTCTCAAAAGTAAGGATGCTTGTTGAAATCCCTACCAATGAAGATTGCCAGTGAGAGAGTGGATGACAAGTTCTGCATGAGAAAAATGCTCAAGGGTAACAAGTTGAAGGAGAGCTTTCTTGGAAAGGTAACCATATCGTTGGATGGCATTAGTAAAGCTGGCACTTGAAGGGAGCACCCGGATTTGAAGCAGGGACCTCTCGATCTGCAGTCGAATGCTCTTCCACTGAGCTATACCCCCTTGGCTTATGATTGGGCTCACTGGTTCTTAAAAAGTAATGTTCTGAGGAAACCAATTTCTCAAAAGTAAGGATGCTTGTTGAAATCCCTACCAATAAAGATTGCCAGTGAGAGAGTGGATGACTCTGCATGAGAAATAGGCTCAAGGGTAACAAGTTGAAGAAGAGCTTTCTTGGAAAGGTAACCATATCGTTGAATAGCATGAGTAAAGCTGGCACTTGAAGGGGGCACCCAGATTTGAAGCTATGCCCCTTGGCTTATGATTGGGCTCACTGGTTCTTAAAAAGTAATGTTCTGAGGAAACCAATTTCTCAAAAGTAAGGATGCTTGTTGAAATCCCTACCAATAAAGATTGCCAGTGAGAGAGTGGATGACTCTGCATGAGAAATAGGCTCAAGGGTAACAAGTTGAAGGAGAGCTTTCTTGGAAAGGCAACCATATTGTTGGATGGCATTAGTAAAGCTGGCACTTGAAGGGGGCACCCGGATTTGAACCAGGGACCTCTCGATCTGCAGTCGAATGCTCTTCCACTGAGCTATACCCCCTTGGCTTATGATTGGGCTTACTGGTTCTTAAAAA
>NC_089849.1:43606742-43611742 GCF_035609145.1 Eleutherodactylus coqui | reverse complement strand
TCTGCAGTCGAATGCTCTTCCACTGAGCTATACCCCCTTGGCTTATGATTGGGCTCACTGGTTCTTAAAAAGTAATGTTCTGAGGAAACCAATTTCTCAAAAGTAAGGATGCTTGTTGAAATCCCTACCAATAAAGATTGTCAGTGAGAGAGTGGATGACTCTGCATGAGAAATAGGCTCAAGGGTAACAAGTTGAAGGAGAGCTTTCTTGGAAAGGTAACCATATCGTTGGATGGCATTAGTAAAGCTGGCACTTGAAGGGGGCACCCGGATTTGAACCAGGGACCTATCGATCTGCAGTCGAATGCTCTTCCACTGAGCTATACCCCCTTGGCTTATGATTGGGCTCACTGGTTCTTAAAAAGTAATGTTCTGAGGAAACCAATTTCTCAAAAGTAAGGATGCTTGTTGAAATCCCTACCAATGAAGATTGCCAGTGAGAGAGTGGATGACAAGTTCTGCATGAGAAAAATACTCAAGGGTAACAAGTTGAAGGAGAGCTTTCTTGGAAAGGTAACCATATCGTTGGATAGCATTAGTAAAGCTGGCACTTGAAGGGGGCACCCAGATTTGAAGCTATGCCCCCTTGGCTTATGATTGGGCTCACTGGTTCTTAAAAAGTAATGTTCTGAGGAAACCAATTTCTCAAAAGTAAGGATGCTTGTTGAAATCCCTACCAATAAAGATTTCCAGTGAGAGAGTGGATGACTCTGCATGAGAAATAGGCTCAAGGGTAACAAGTTGAAAGAGAGCTTTCTTGGAAAGGTAACCATATCGTTGGATGGCATTAGTAAAGCTGGCACTTGAAGGGGGCACCCGGATTTGAACCAGAGACCTCTCGATCTGCAGTCGAATGCTCTTCCACTGAGCTATACCCCCTTGGCTTATGATTGGGCTCACTGGTTCTTAAAAAGTAATGTTCTGAGGAAACCAATTTCTCAAAAGTAAGGATGCTTGTTGAAATCCCTACCAATAAAGATTGTCAGTGAGAGAGTGGATGACTCTGCATGAGAAATAGGCTCAAGGGTAACAAGTTGAAGGAGAGCTTTCTTGGAAAGGTAACCATATCGTTGGATGGCATTAGTAAAGCTGGCACTTGAAGGGGGCACCCGGATTTGAACCAAGGACCTCTCGATCTGCAGTCGAATGCTCTTCCACTGAGCTATACCCCCTTGGCTTATGATTGGGCTCACTGGTTCCTAAAAAGTAATGTTCTGAGGAAAAGAATTTCTCAAAAGTAAGGATGCTTGTTGAAATCCCTACCAATGAAGATTGCCAGTGAGAGAGTGGATGACAAGTTCTGCATGAGAAAAATGCTCAAGGGTAACAAGTTGAAGGAGAGCTTTCTTGGAAAGGTAACCATATCGTTGGATGGCATTAGTAAAGCTGGCACTTGAAGGGAGCACCTGGATTTGAAGCAGGGACCTCTCGATCTGCAGTCGAATGCTCTTCCACTGAGCTATACCCCCTTGGCTTATGATTGGGCTCACTGGTTCTTAAAAAGTAATGTTCTGAGGAAACCAATTTCTCAAAAGTAAGGATGCTTGTTGAAATCCCTACCAATAAAGATTGCCAGTGAGAGAGTGGATGACTCTGCATGAGAAATAGGCTCAAGGGTAACAAGTTGAAGAAGAGCTTTCTTGGAAAGGTAACCATATCGTTGAATAGCATGAGTAAAGCTGGCACTTGAAGGGGGCACCCAGATTTGAAGCTATGCCCCTTGGCTTATGATTGGGCTCACTGGTTCTTAAAAAGTAATGTTCTGAGGAAACCAATTTCTCAAAAGTAAGGATGCTTGTTGAAATCCCTACCAATAAAGATTGCCAGTGAGAGAGTGGATGACTCTGCATGAGAAATAGGCTCAAGGGTAACAAGTTGAAGGAGAGCTTTCTTGGAAAGGTAACCATATCGTTAGATGGCATTAGTAAAGCTGGCACTTGAAGGGGGCACCCAGATTTGAACCAGGGACCTCTCGATCTGCAGTCGAATGCTCTTCCACTGAGCTATACCCCCTTGGCTTATGAATGGCCTCACTGGTTCTTAAAAAGTAATGTTCTGAGGAAACCAATTTCTCAAAAGTAAGGATGCTTGTTGAAATCCCTACCAATAAAGATTGCCAGTGAGAGAGTGGATGACTCTGCATGAGAAAAAGGCTCAAGGGTAACAAGTTGAAGAAGAGCTTTCTTGGAAAGGTAACCATATCGTTGAATAGCATGAGTAAAGCTGGCACTTGAAGGGGGCACCCAGATTTGAAGCTATGCCCCCTTGGCTTATGATTGGGCTCACTGTTTCTTAAAAAGTAATGTTCTGAGGAAACCAATTTCTCAAAAGTAAGGATGCTTGTTGAAATCCCTACCAATGAAGATTGCCAGTGAGAGTGTGGATGACAAGTTCTGCATGAGAAAAATGCTCAAGGGTAACAAGTTGAAGGAGAGCTTTCTTGGAAAGGTAACCATAACGTTGAATAGCATGAGTAAAGCTGGCACTTGAAGGGGGCACCCAGATTTGAAGCTATACCCCCTTGGCTTATGATTGGGCTCACTGGTTCTTAAAAAGTAATGTTCTGAGGAAACCAATTTCTCAAAAGTAAGGATGCTTGTTGAAATCCCTACCAATGAAGATTGCCAGTGAGAGAGTGGATGACAAGTTCTGCATGAGAAAAATGCTCAAGGGTAACAAGTTGAAGGAGAGCTTTCTTGGAAAGGTAACCATATCGTTGGATGGCATTAGTAAAGCTGGCACTTGAAGGGGGCACCCGGATTTGAACCAGGGACCTCTCGATCTGCAGTCGAATGCTCTTCCACTGAGCTATACCCCCTTGGCTTATGATTGGGCTCACTGGTTCTTAAAAAGTAATGTTCTGAGGAAACCAATTTCTCAAAAGTAAGGATGCTTGTTGAAATCCCTACCAATAAAGATTGCCAGTGAGAGAGTGGATGACTCTGCATGAGAAATAGGCTCAAGGGTAACAAGTTGAAGGAGAGCTTTCTTGGAAAGGTAACCATATCGTTGGATGGCATTAGTAAAGCTGGCACTTGAAGGGGGCACCCGGATTTGAACCAGGGACCTCTCGATCTGCAGTCGAATGCTCTTCCACTGAGCTATACCCCCTTGGCTTATGATTGGGCTCACTGGTTCTTAAAAAGTAATGTTCTGAGGAAAAGAATTTCTCAAAAGTAAGGATGCTTGTTGAAATCCCTACCAATGAAGATTGCCAGTGAGAGAGTGGATGACAAGTTCTGCATGAGAAAAATGCTCAAGGGTAACAAGTTGAAGGAGAGCTTTCTTGGAAAGGTAACCATATCGTTGGATGGCATTAGTAAAGCTGGCACTTGAAGGGAGCACCCGGATTTGAAGCAGGGACCTCTCGACCTGCAGTCGAATGCTCTTCCACTGAGCTATACCCCCTTGGCTTATGATTGGGCTCACTGGTTCTTAAAAAGTAATGTTCTGAGGAAACCAATTTCTCAAAAGTAAGGATGCTTGTTGAAATCCCTACCAATAAAGATTGCCAGTGAGAGAGTGGATGACTCTGCATGAGAAATAGGCTCAAGGGTAACAAGTTGAAGAAGAGCTTTCTTGGAAAGGTAACCATATCGTTGAATAGCATGAGTAAAGCTGGCACTTGAAGGGGGCACCCAGATTTGAAGCTATGCCCCTTGGCTTATGATTGGGCTCACTGGTTCTTAAAAAGTAATGTTCTGAGGAAACCAATTTCTCAAAAGTAAGGATGCTTGTTGAAATCCCTACCAATAAAGATTGCCAGTGAGAGAGTGGATGACTCTGCATGAGAAATAGGCTCAAGGGTAACAAGTTGAAGGAGAGCTTTCTTGGAAAGGTAACCATATCGTTGGATGGCATTAGTAAAGCTGGCACTTGAAGGGGGCACCCGGATTTGAACCAGGGACCTCTCGATCTGCAGTCGAATGCTCTTCCACTGAGCTATACCCCCTTGGCTTATGATTGGGCTCACTGGTTCTTAAAAAGTAATGTTCTGAGGAAACCAATTTCTCAAAAGTAAGGATGCTTGTTGAAATCCCTACCAATAAAGATTGTCAGTGAGAGAGTGGATGACTCTGCATGAGAAATAGGCTCAAGGGTAACAAGTTGAAGGAGAGCTTTCTTGGAAAGGTAACCATATCGTTGGATGGCATTAGTAAAGCTGGCACTTGAAGGGGGCACCCGGATTTGAACCAGAGACCTATCGATCTGCAGTCGAATGCTCTTCCACTGAGCTATACCCCCTTGGCTTATGATTGGGCTCACTGGTTCTTAAAAAGTAATGTTCTGAGGAAACCAATTTCTCAAAAGTAAGGATGCTTGTTGAAATCCCTACCAATAAAGATTGCCAGTGAGAGAGTGGATGACTCTGCATGAGAAATAGGCTCAAGGGTAACAAGTTGAAGGAGAGCTTTCTTGGAAAGGTAACCATATCGTTGAATAGCATGAGTAAAGCTGGCACTTGAAGGGGGCACCCAGATTTGAAGCTATGCCCCCTTGGCTTATGATTGGGCTCACTGGTTCTTAAAAAGTAATGTTCTGAGGAAACCAATTTCTCAAAAGTAAGGATGCTTGTTGAAATCCCTACCAATAAAGATTGCCAGTGAGAGTGTGGATGACTCTGCATGAGAAATAGGCTCAAGGGTAACAAGTTGAAGGTGAGCTTTCTTGGAAAGGTAACCATATCGTTGGATGGCATTAGTAAAGCTGGCACTTGAAGGGGGCACCCAGATTTGAAGCTATGCCCCCTTGGCTTATGATTGGGCTCACTGGTTCTTAAAAAGTAATGTTCTGAGGAAACCAATTTCTCAAAAGTAAGTATGCTTGTTGAAATCCCTACCAATGAAGATTGCCAGTGAGAGAGTGGATGACAAGTTCTGCATGAGAAAAATACTCAAGGGTAACAAGTTGAAGGAGAGCTTTCTTGGAAAGGTAACCATATCGTTGGATGGCATTAGTAAAGCTGGCACTTGAAGGGGGCACCCGGATTTGAACCAGGG
>NC_089849.1:43579242-43589242 GCF_035609145.1 Eleutherodactylus coqui | reverse complement strand
AGGCTCAAGGGTAACAAGTTGAAGAAGAGCTTTCTTGGAAAGGTAACCATATCGTTGAATAGCATGAGTAAAGCTGGCACTTGAAGGGGGCACCCAGATTTGAAGCTATGCCCCCTTGGCTTATGATTGGGCTCACTGGTTCTTAAAAAGTAATGTTCTGAGGAAACCAATTTCTCAAAAGTAAGTATGCTTGTTGAAATCCCTACCAATGAAGATTGCCAGTGAGAGAGTGGATGACAAGTTCTGCATGAGAAAAATGCTCAAGGGTAACAAGTTGAAGGAGAGCTTTCTTGGAAAGGTAACCATATCGTTGGATGGCATTAGTAAAGCTGGCACTTGAAGGGGGCACCCGGATTTGAACCAGGGACCTCTCGATCTGCAGTCGAATGCTCTTCCACTGAGCTATACCCCCTTGGCTTATGATTGGGCTCACTGGTTCTTAAAAAGTAATGTTCTGAGGAAACCAATTTCCCCAAATTAAGGATGCTTGTTGAAATCCCTACCAATAAAGATTGCCAGTGAGAGAGTGGATGACTCTGCATGAGAAATAGGCTCAAGGGTAACAAGTTGAAGAAGAGCTTTCTTGGAAAGGTAACCATATCGTTGAATAGCATGAGTAAAGCTGGCACTTGAAGGGGGCACCCAGATTTGAAGCTATGCCCCCTTGGCTTATGATTGGGCTCACTGGTTCTTAAAAAGTAATGTTCTGAGGAAACCAATTTCTCAAAAGTAAGGATGCTTGTTGAAATCCCTACCAATAAAGATTGCCAGTGAGAGAGTGGATGACAAGTTCTGCATGAGAAAAATGCTCAAGGGTAACAAGTTGAAGGAGAGCTTTCTTGGAAAGGTAACCATATCGTTGGATGGCATTAGTAAAGCTGGCACTTGAAGGGGGCCACCGGATTTGAACCAGGGACCTCTCGATCTGCAGTCGAATGCTCTTCCACTGAGCTATACCCCCTTGGCTTATGATTGGGCTCACTGGTTCTTAAAAAGTAATGTTCTGAGGAAACCAATTTCTCAAAATTAAGGATGCTTGTTGAAATCCCTACCAATAAAGATTGCCAGTGAGAGAGTGGATGACTCTGCATGAGAAATAGGCTCAAGGGTAACAAGTTGAAGAAGAGCTTTCTTGGAAAGGTAACCATATCGTTGAATAGCATGAGTAAAGCTGGCACTTGAAGGGGGCACCCAGATTTGAAGCTATGCCCCCTTGGCTTATGATTGGGCTCACTGGTTCTTAAAAAGTAATGTTCTGAGGAAACCAATTTCTCAAAAGTAAGGATGCTTGTTGAAATCCCTACCAATGAAGATTGCCAGTGAGAGAGTGGATGACAAGTTCTGCATGAGAAAAATGCTCAAGGGTAACAAGTTGAAGGAGAGCTTTCTTGGAAAGGTAACCATATCGTTGGATGGCATTAGTAAAGCTGGCACTTGAAGGGGCCACCCGGATTTGAACCAGGGACCTCTCGATCTGCAGTCGAATGCTCTTCCACTGAGCTATACCCCCTTGGCTTATGATTGGGCTCACTGGTTCTTAAAAAGTAATGTTCTGAGGAAACCAATTTCTCAAAATTAAGGATGCTTGTTGAAATCCCTACCAATAAAGATTGCCAGTGAGAGAGTGGATGACTCTGCATGAGAAATAGGCTCAAGGGTAACAAGTTGAAGAAGAGCTTTCTTGGAAAGGTAACCATATCGTTGAATAGCATGAGTAAAGCTGGCACTTGAAGGGGGCACCCAGATGTGAAGCTATGCCCCCTTGGCTTATGATTGGGCTCACTGGTTCTTAAAAAGTAATGTTCTGAGGAAACCAATTTCTCAAAAGTAAGGATGCTTGTTGAAATCCCTACCAATGAAGATTGCCAGTGAGAGAGTGGATGACAAGTTCTGCATGAGAAAAATGCTCAAGGGTAACAAGTTGAAGGAGAGCTTTCTTGGAAAGGTAACCATATCGTTGGATGGCATTAGTAAAGCTGGCACTTGAAGGGGCCACCCGGATTTGAACCAGGGACCTCTCGATCTGCAGTCGAATGCTCTTCCACTGAGCTATACCCCCTTGGCTTATGATTGGGCTCACTGGTTCTTAAAAAGTAATGTTCTGAGGAAACCAATTTCCCCAAATTAAGGATGCTTGTTGAAATCCCTACCAATAAAGATTGCCAGTGAGAGAGTGGATGACTCTGCATGAGAAATAGGCTCAAGGGTAACAAGTTGAAGAAGAGCTTTCTTGGAAAGGTAACCATATCGTTGAATAGCATGAGTAAAGCTGGCACTTGAAGGGGGCACCCAGATTTGAAGCTATGCCCCCTTGGCTTATGATTGGGCTCACTGGTTCTTAAAAAGTAATGTTCTGAGGAAACCAATTTCTCAAAAGTAAGGATGCTTGTTGAAATCCCTACCAATGAAGATTGCCAGTGAGAGAGTGGATGACAAGTTCTGCATGAGAAAAATGCTCAAGGGTAACAAGTTGAAGGAGAGCTTTCTTGGAAAGGTAACCATATCGTTGGATGGCATTAGTAAAGCTGGCACTTGAAGGGGGCACCCGGATTTGAACCAGAGACCTCTCGATCTGCAGTCGAATGCTCTTCCACTGAGCTATACCCCCTTGGCTTATGATTGGGCTCACTGGTTCTTAAAAAGTAATGTTCTGAGGAAACCAATTTCTCAAAATTAAGGATGCTTGTTGAAATCCCTACCAATAAAGATTGCCAGTGAGAGAGTGGATGACTCTGCATGAGAAATAGGCTCAAGGGTAACAAGTTGAAGAAGAGCTTTCTTGGAAAGGTAACCATATCGTTGAATAGCATGAGTAAAGCTGGCACTTGAAGGGGGCACCCAGATTTGAAGCTATGCCCCCTTGGCTTATGATTGGGCTCACTGGTTCTTAAAAAGTAATGTTCTGAGGAAACCAATTTCTCAAAAGTAAGGATGCTTGTTGAAATCCCTACCAATGAAGATTGCCAGTGAGAGAGTGGATGACAAGTTCTGCATGAGAAAAATGCTCAAGGGTAACAAGTTGAAGGAGAGCTTTCTTGGAAAGGTAACCATATCGTTGGATGGCATTAGTAAAGCTGGCACTTGAAGGGGGCACCCGGATTTGAACCAGGGACCTCTCGATCTGCAGTCGAATGCTCTTCCACTGAGCTATACCCCCTTGGCTTATGATTGGGCTCACTGGTTCTTAAAAAGTAATGTTCTGAGGAAACCACTTTCTCAAAAGTAAGGATGCTTGTTGAAATCCCTACCAATAAAGATTGCCAGTGAGAGAGTGGATGACTCTGCATGAGAAATAGGCTCAAGGGTAACAAGTTGAAGAAGAGCTTTCTTGGAAAGGTAACCATATCGTTGAATAGCATGAGTAAAGCTGGCACTTGAAGGGGGCACCCAGATTTGAAGCTATGCCCCCTTGGCTTATGATTGGGCTCACTGGTTCTTAAAAAGTAATGTTCTGAGGAAACCAATTTCTCAAAAGTAAGGATGCTTGTTGAAATCCCTACCAATGAAGATTGCCAGTGAGAGAGTGGATGACAAGTTCTGCATGAGAAAAATGCTCAAGGGTAACAAGTTGAAGGAGAGCTTTCTTGGAAAGGTAACCATATCGTTGGATGGCATTAGTAAAGCTGGCACTTGAAGGGGGCACCCGGATTTGAACCAGGGACCTCTCGATCTGCAGTCGAATGCTCTTCCACTGAGCTATACCCCCTTGGCTTATGATTGGGCTCACTGGTTCTTAAAAAGTAATGTTCTGAGGAAACCAATTTCTCAAAAGTAAGGATGCTTGTTGAAATCCCTACCAATAAAGATTGCCAGTGAGAGAGTGGATGACTCTGCATGAGAAATAGGCTCAAGGGTAACAAGTTGAAGAAGAGCTTTCTTGGAAAGGTAACCATATCGTTGAATAGCATGAGTAAAGCTGGCACTTGAAGGGGGCACCCAGATTTGAAGCTATGCCCCCTTGGCTTATGATTGGGCTCACTGGTTCTTAAAAAGTAATGTTCTGAGGAAACCAATTTCTCAAAAGTAAGGATGCTTGTTGAAATCCCTACCAATGAAGATTGCCAGTGAGAGAGTGGATGACAAGTTCTGCATGAGAAAAATGCTCAAGGGTAACAAGTTGAAGGAGAGCTTTCTTGGAAAGGTAACCATATCGTTGGATGGCATTAGTAAAGCTGGCACTTGAAGGGGGCACCCGGATTTGAACCAGGGACCTCTCGATCTGCAGTCGAATGCTCTTCCACTGAGCTATACCCCCTTGGCTTATGATTGGGCTCACTGGTTCTTAAAAAGTAATGTTCTGAGGAAACCAATTTCTCAAAATTAAGGATGCTTGTTGAAATCCCTACCAATAAAGATTGCCAGTGAGAGAGTGGATGACTCTGCATGAGAAATAGGCTCAAGGGTAACAAGTTGAAGAAGAGCTTTCTTGGAAAGGTAACCATATCGTTGAATAGCATGAGTAAAGCTGGCACTTGAAGGGGGCACCCAGATTTGAAGCTATGCCCCCTTGGCTTATGATTGGGCTCACTAGTTCTTAAAAAGTAATGTTCTGAGGAAACCAATTTCTCAAAAGTAAGGATGCTTGTTGAAATCCCTACCAATGAAGATTGCCAGTGAGAGAGTGGATGACAAGTTCTGCATGAGAAAAATGCTCAAGGGTAACAAGTTGAAGGAGAGCTTTCTTGGAAAGGTAACCATATCGTTGGATGGCATTAGTAAAGCTGGCACTTGAAGGGGGCACCCGGATTTGAACCAGGGACCTCTCGATCTGCAGTCGAATGCTCTTCCACTGAGCTATACCCCCTTGGCTTATGATTGGGCTCACTGGTTCTTAAAAAGTAATGTTCTGAGGAAACCAATTTCTCAAAATTAAGGATGCTTGTTGAAATCCCTACCAATAAAGATTGCCAGTGAGAGAGTGGATGACTCTGCATGAGAAATAGGCTCAAGGGTAACAAGTTGAAGAAGAGCTTTCTTGGAAAGGTAACCATATCGTTGAATAGCATGAGTAAAGCTGGCACTTGAAGGGGGCACCCAGATTTGAAGCTATGCCCCCTTGGCTTATGATTGGGCTCACTGGTTCTTAAAAAGTAATGTTCTGAGGAAACCAATTTCTCAAAAGTAAGGATGCTTGTTGAAATCCCTACCAATGAAGATTGCCAGTGAGAGAGTGGATGACAAGTTCTGCATGAGAAAAATGCTCAAGGGTAACAAGTTGAAGGAGAGCTTTCTTGGAAAGGTAACCATATCGTTGGATGGCATTAGTAAAGCTGGCACTTGAAGGGGGCACCCGGATTTGAACCAGGGACCTCTCGATCTGCAGTCGAATGCTCTTCCACTGAGCTATACCCCCTTGGCTTATGATTGGGCTCACTGGTTCTTAAAAAGTAATGTTCTGAGGAAACCAATTTCTCAAAATTAAGGATGCTTGTTGAAATCCCTACCAATAAAGATTGCCAGTGAGAGAGTGGATGACTCTGCATGAGAAATAGGCTCAAGGGTAACAAGTTGAAGAAGAGCTTTCTTGGAAAGGTAACCATATCGTTGAATAGCATGAGTAAAGCTGGCACTTGAAGGGGGCACCCAGATTTGAAGCTATGCCCCCTTGGCTTATGATTGGGCTCACTAGTTCTTAAAAAGTAATGTTCTGAGGAAACCAATTTCTCAAAAGTAAGGATGCTTGTTGAAATCCCTACCAATGAAGATTGCCAGTGAGAGAGTGGATGACAAGTTCTGCATGAGAAAAATGCTCAAGGGTAACAAGTTGAAGGAGAGCTTTCTTGGAAAGGTAACCATATCGTTGGATGGCATTAGTAAAGCTGGCACTTGAAGGGGGCACCCGGATTTGAACCAGGGACCTCTCGATCTGCAGTCGAATGCTCTTCCACTGAGCTATACCCCCTTGGCTTATGATTGGGCTCACTGGTTCTTAAAAAGTAATGTTCTGAGGAAACAAATTTCTCAAAAGTAAGGATGCTTGTTGAAATCCCTACCAATGAAGATTGCCAGTGAGAGTGTGGATGACAAGTTCTGCATGAGAAAAATGCTCAAGGGTAACAAGTTGAAGGAGAGCTTTCTTGGAAAGGTAACCATATCGTTGGATGGCATTAGTAAAGCTGGCACTTGAAGGGGGCACCCGGATTTGAACCAGGGACCTCTCGATCTGCAGTCGAATGCTCTTCCACTGAGCTATACCCCCTTGGCTTATGATTGGGCTCACTGGTTCTTAAAAAGTAATGTTCTGAGGAAACCAATTTCTCAAAAGTAAGGATGCTTGTTGAAATCCCTACCAATGAAGATTGCCAGTGAGAGTGTGGATGACAAGTTCTGCATGAGAAAAATGCTCAAGGGTAACAAGTTGAAGGAGAGCTTTCTTGGAAAGGTAACCATATCGTTGGATGGCATTAGTAAAGCTGGCACTTGAAGGGGGCACCCGGATTTGAACCAGGGACCTCTCGATCTGCAGTCGAATGCTCTTCCACTGAGCTATACCCCCTTGGCTTATGATTGGGCTCACTGGTTCTTAAAAAGTAATGTTCTGAGGAAACCAATTTCTCAAAAGTAAGGATGCTTGTTGAAATCCCTACCAATGAAGATTGCCAGTGAGAGAGTGGATGACAAGTTCTGCATGAGAAAAATGCTCAAGGGTAACAAGTTGAAGGAGAGCTTTCTTGGAAAGGTAACCATATCGTTGGATGGCATTAGTAAAGCTGGCACTTGAAGGGGCCACCCGGATTTGAACCAGGGACCTCTCGATCTGCAGTCGAATGCTCATCCACTGAGCTATACCACCTTGGCTTATGATTGGGCTCACTGGTTCTTAAAAAGTAATGTTCTGAGGAAACCAATTTCCCCAAATTAAGGATGCTTGTTGAAATCCCTACCAATAAAGATTGCCAGTGAGAGAGTGGATGACTCTGCATGAGAAATAGGCTCAAGGGTAACAAGTTGAAGAAGAGCTTTCTTGGAAAGGTAACCATATCGTTGAATAGCATGAGTAAAGCTGGCACTTGAAGGGGGCACCCAGATTTGAAGCTATGCCCCCTTGGCTTATGATTGGGCTCACTGGTTCTTAAAAAGTAATGTTCTGAGGAAACCAATTTCTCAAAAGTAAGGATGCTTGTTGAAATCCCTACCAATAAAGATTGCCAGTGAGAGAGTGGATGACAAGTTCTGCATGAGAAAAATGCTCAAGGGTAACAAGTTGAAGGAGAGCTTTCTTGGAAAGGTAACCATATCGTTGGATGGCATTAGTAAAGCTGGCACTTGAAGGGGGCCACCGGATTTGAACCAGGGACCTCTCGATCTGCAGTCGAATGCTCTTCCACTGAGCTATACCCCCTTGGCTTATGATTGGGCTCACTGGTTCTTAAAAAGTAATGTTCTGAGGAAACCAATTTCTCAAAATTAAGGATGCTTGTTGAAATCCCTACCAATAAAGATTGCCAGTGAGAGAGTGGATGACTCTGCATGAGAAATAGGCTCAAGGGTAACAAGTTGAAGAAGAGCTTTCTTGGAAAGGTAACCATATCGTTGAATAGCATGAGTAAAGCTGGCACTTGAAGGGGGCACCCAGATGTGAAGCTATGCCCCCTTGGCTTATGATTGGGCTCACTGGTTCTTAAAAAGTAATGTTCTGAGGAAACCAATTTCTCAAAAGTAAGGATGCTTGTTGAAATCCCTACCAATGAAGATTGCCAGTGAGAGAGTGGATGACAAGTTCTGCATGAGAAAAATGCTCAAGGGTAACAAGTTGAAGGAGAGCTTTCTTGGAAAGGTAACCATATCGTTGGATGGCATTAGTAAAGCTGGCACTTGAAGGGGGCACCCGGATTTGAACCAGAGACCTCTCGATCTGCAGTCGAATGCTCTTCCACTGAGCTATACCCCCTTGGCTTATGATTGGGCTCACTGGTTCTTAAAAAGTAATGTTCTGAGGAAACCAATTTCTCAAAATTAAGGATGCTTGTTGAAATCCCTACCAATAAAGATTGCCAGTGAGAGAGTGGATGACTCTGCATGAGAAATAGGCTCAAGGGTAACAAGTTGAAGAAGAGCTTTCTTGGAAAGGTAACCATATCGTTGAATAGCATGAGTAAAGCTGGCACTTGAAGGGGGCACCCAGATTTGAAGCTATGCCCCCTTGGCTTATGATTGGGCTCACTGGTTCTTAAAAAGTAATGTTCTGAGGAAACCAATTTCTCAAAAGTAAGGATGCTTGTTGAAATCCCTACCAATGAAGATTGCCAGTGAGAGAGTGGATGACAAGTTCTGCATGAGAAAAATGCTCAAGGGTAACAAGTTGAAGGAGAGCTTTCTTGGAAAGGTAACCATATCGTTGGATGGCATTAGTAAAGCTGGCACTTGAAGGGGGCACCCGGATTTGAACCAGGGACCTCTCGATCTGCAGTCGAATGCTCTTCCACTGAGCTATACCCCCTTGGCTTATGATTGGGCTCACTGGTTCTTAAAAAGTAATGTTCTGAGGAAACCACTTTCTCAAAAGTAAGGATGCTTGTTGAAATCCCTACCAATAAAGATTGCCAGTGAGAGAGTGGATGACTCTGCATGAGAAATAGGCTCAAGGGTAACAAGTTGAAGAAGAGCTTTCTTGGAAAGGTAACCATATCGTTGAATAGCATGAGTAAAGCTGGCACTTGAAGGGGGCACCCAGATTTGAAGCTATGCCCCCTTGGCTTATGATTGGGCTCACTGGTTCTTAAAAAGTAATGTTCTGAGGAAACCAATTTCTCAAAAGTAAGGATGCTTGTTGAAATCCCTACCAATGAAGATTGCCAGTGAGAGAGTGGATGACAAGTTCTGCATGAGAAAAATGCTCAAGGGTAACAAGTTGAAGGAGAGCTTTCTTGGAAAGGTAACCATATCGTTGGATGGCATTAGTAAAGCTGGCACTTGAAGGGGGCACCCGGATTTGAACCAGGGACCTCTCGATCTGCAGTCGAATGCTCTTCCACTGAGCTATACCCCCTTGGCTTATGATTGGGCTCACTGGTTCTTAAAAAGTAATGTTCTGAGGAAACCAATTTCTCAAAAGTAAGGATGCTTGCTGAAATCCCTACCAATAAAGATTGCCAGTGAGAGAGTGGATGACTCTGCATGAGAAATAGGCTCAAGGGTAACAAGTTGAAGAAGAGCTTTCTTGGAAAGGTAACCATATCGTTGAATAGCATGAGTAAAGCTGGCACTTGAAGGGGGCACCCAGATTTGAAGCTATGCCCCCTTGGCTTATGATTGGGCTCACTGGTTCTTAAAAAGTAATGTTCTGAGGAAACCAATTTCTCAAAAGTAAGGATGCTTGTTGAAATCCCTACCAATGAAGATTGCCAGTGAGAGAGTGGATGACAAGTTCTGCATGAGAAAAATGCTCAAGGGTAACAAGTTGAAGGAGAGCTTTCTTGGAAAGGTAACCATATCGTTGGATGGCATTAGTAAAGCTGGCACTTGAAGGGGGCACCCGGATTTGAACCAGGGACCTCTCGATCTGCAGTCGAATGCTCTTCCACTGAGCTATACCCCCTTGGCTTATGATTGGGCTCACTGGTTCTTAAAAAGTAATGTTCTGAGGAAACCAATTTCTCAAAATTAAGGATGCTTGTTGAAATCCCTACCAATAAAGATTGCCAGTGAGAGAGTGGATGACTCTGCATGAGAAATAGGCTCAAGGGTAACAAGTTGAAGAAGAGCTTTCTTGGAAAGGTAACCATATCGTTGAATAGCATGAGTAAAGCTGGCACTTGAAGGGGGCACCCAGATTTGAAGCTATGCCCCCTTGGCTTATGATTGGGCTCACTAGTTCTTAAAAAGTAATGTTCTGAGGAAACCAATTTCTCAAAAGTAAGGATGCTTGTTGAAATCCCTACCAATGAAGATTGCCAGTGAGAGAGTGGATGACAAGTTCTGCATGAGAAAAATGCTCAAGGGTAACAAGTTGAAGGAGAGCTTTCTTGGAAAGGTAACCATATCGTTGGATGGCATTAGT
>NC_089849.1:43476742-43569242 GCF_035609145.1 Eleutherodactylus coqui | reverse complement strand
AAGTTGAAGGAGAGCTTTCTTGGAAAGGTAACCATATCGTTGGATGGCATTAGTAAAGCTGGCACTTGAAGGGGGCACCCGGATTTGAACCAGGGACCTCTCGATCTGCAGTCGAATGCTCTTCCACTGAGCTATACCCCCTTGGCTTATGATTGGGCTCACTGGTTCTTAAAAAGTAATGTTCTGAGGAAACCAATTTCTCAAAATTAAGGATGCTTGTTGAAATCCCTACCAATAAAGATTGCCAGTGAGAGAGTGGATGACTCTGCATGAGAAATAGGCTCAAGGGTAACAAGTTGAAGAAGAGCTTTCTTGGAAAGGTAACCATATCGTTGAATAGCATGAGTAAAGCTGGCACTTGAAGGGGGCACCCAGATGTGAAGCTATGCCCCCTTGGCTTATGATTGGGCTCACTGGTTCTTAAAAAGTAATGTTCTGAGGAAACCAATTTCTCAAAAGTAAGGATGCTTGTTGAAATCCCTACCAATGAAGATTGCCAGTGAGAGAGTGGATGACAAGTTCTGCATGAGAAAAATGCTCAAGGGTAACAAGTTGAAGGAGAGCTTTCTTGGAAAGGTAACCATATCGTTGGATGGCATTAGTAAAGCTGGCACTTGAAGGGGCCACCCGGATTTGAACCAGGGACCTCTCGATCTGCAGTCGAATGCTCTTCCACTGAGCTATACCCCCTTGGCTTATGATTGGGCTCACTGGTTCTTAAAAAGTAATGTTCTGAGGAAACCAATTTCCCCAAATTAAGGATGCTTGTTGAAATCCCTACCAATAAAGATTGCCAGTGAGAGAGTGGATGACTCTGCATGAGAAATAGGCTCAAGGGTAACAAGTTGAAGAAGAGCTTTCTTGGAAAGGTAACCATATCGTTGAATAGCATGAGTAAAGCTGGCACTTGAAGGGGGCACCCAGATTTGAAGCTATGCCCCCTTGGCTTATGATTGGGCTCACTGGTTCTTAAAAAGTAATGTTCTGAGGAAACCAATTTCTCAAAAGTAAGGATGCTTGTTGAAATCCCTACCAATGAAGATTGCCAGTGAGAGAGTGGATGACAAGTTCTGCATGAGAAAAATGCTCAAGGGTAACAAGTTGAAGGAGAGCTTTCTTGGAAAGGTAACCATATCGTTGGATGGCATTAGTAAAGCTGGCACTTGAAGGGGGCACCCGGATTTGAACCAGGGACCTCTCGATCTGCAGTCGAATGCTCTTCCACTGAGCTATACCCCCTTGGCTTATGATTGGGCTCACTGGTTCTTAAAAAGTAATGTTCTGAGGAAACCAATTTCTCAAAAGTAAGGATGCTTGTTGAAATCCCTACCAATAAAGATTGCCAGTGAGAGAGTGGATGACTCTGCATGAGAAATAGGCTCAAGGGTAACAAGTTGAAGAAGAGCTTTCTTGGAAAGGTAACCATATCGTTGAATAGCATGAGTAAAGCTGGCACTTGAAGGGGGCACCCAGATTTGAAGCTATGCCCCCTTGGCTTATGATTGGGCTCACTGGTTCTTAAAAAGTAATGTTCTGAGGAAACCAATTTCTCAAAAGTAAGGATGCTTGTTGAAATCCCTACCAATGAAGATTGCCAGTGAGAGAGTGGATGACAAGTTCTGCATGAGAAAAATGCTCAAGGGTAACAAGTTGAAGGAGAGCTTTCTTGGAAAGGTAACCATATCGTTGGATGGCATTAGTAAAGCTGGCACTTGAAGGGGGCACCCGGATTTGAACCAGGGACCTCTCGATCTGCAGTCGAATGCTCTTCCACTGAGCTATACCCCCTTGGCTTATGATTGGGCTCACTGGTTCTTAAAAAGTAATGTTCTGAGGAAACCAATTTCCCCAAATTAAGGATGCTTGTTGAAATCCCTACCAATAAAGATTGCCAGTGAGAGAGTGGATGACTCTGCATGAGAAATAGGCTCAAGGGTAACAAGTTGAAGAAGAGCTTTCTTGGAAAGGTAACCATATCGTTGAATAGCATGAGTAAAGCTGGCACTTGAAGGGGGCACCCAGATTTGAAGCTATGCCCCCTTGGCTTATGATTGGGCTCACTGGTTCTTAAAAAGTAATGTTCTGAGGAAACCAATTTCTCAAAAGTAAGGATGCTTGTTGAAATCCCTACCAATGAAGATTGCCAGTGAGAGAGTGGATGACAAGTTCTGCATGAGAAAAATGCTCAAGGGTAACAAGTTGAAGGAGAGCTTTCTTGGAAAGGTAACCATATCGTTGGATGGCATTAGTAAAGCTGGCACTTGAAGGGGGCACCCGGATTTGAACCAGGGACCTCTCGATCTGCAGTCGAATGCTCTTCCACTGAGCTATACCCCCTTGGCTTATGATTGGGCTCACTGGTTCTTAAAAAGTAATGTTCTGAGGAAACCAATTTCTCAAAAGTAAGGATGCTTGTTGAAATCCCTACCAATAAAGATTGCCAGTGAGAGAGTGGATGACTCTGCATGAGAAATAGGCTCAAGGGTAACAAGTTGAAGAAGAGCTTTCTTGGAAAGGTAACCATATCGTTGAATAGCATGAGTAAAGCTGGCACTTGAAGGGGGCACCCAGATTTGAAGCTATGCCCCCTTGGCTTATGATTGGGCTCACTGGTTCTTAAAAAGTAATGTTCTGAGGAAACCAATTTCTCAAAAGTAAGGATGCTTGTTGAAATCCCTACCAATGAAGATTGCCAGTGAGAGAGTGGATGACAAGTTCTGCATGAGAAAAATGCTCAAGGGTAACAAGTTGAAGGAGAGCTTTCTTGGAAAGGTAACCATATCGTTGGATGGCATTAGTAAAGCTGGCACTTGAAGGGGGCACCCGGATTTGAACCAGGGACCTCTCGATCTGCAGTCGAATGCTCTTCCACTGAGCTATACCCCCTTGGCTTATGATTGGGCTCACTGGTTCTTAAAAAGTAATGTTCTGAGGAAACCAATTTCTCAAAAGTAAGGATGCTTGTTGAAATCCCTACCAATAAAGATTGCCAGTGAGAGAGTGGATGACTCTGCATGAGAAATAGGCTCAAGGGTAACAAGTTGAAGAAGAGCTTTCTTGGAAAGGTAACCATATCGTTGAATAGCATGAGTAAAGCTGGCACTTGAAGGGGGCACCCAGATTTGAAGCTATGCCCCCTTGGCTTATGATTGGGCTCACTGGTTCTTAAAAAGTAATGTTCTGAGGAAACCAATTTCTCAAAAGTAAGGATGCTTGTTGAAATCCCTACCAATGAAGATTGCCAGTGAGAGAGTGGATGACAAGTTCTGCATGAGAAAAATGCTCAAGGGTAACAAGTTGAAGGAGAGCTTTCTTGGAAAGGTAACCATATCGTTGGATGGCATTAGTAAAGCTGGCACTTGAAGGGGGCACCCGGATTTGAACCAGGGACCTCTCGATCTGCAGTCGAATGCTCTTCCACTGAGCTATACCCCCTTGGCTTATGATTGGGCTCACTGGTTCTTAAAAAGTAATGTTCTGAGGAAACCAATTTCTCAAAAGTAAGGATGCTTGTTGAAATCCCTACCAATAAAGATTGCCAGTGAGAGAGTGGATGACTCTGCATGAGAAATAGGCTCAAGGGTAACAAGTTGAAGAAGAGCTTTCTTGGAAAGGTAACCATATCGTTGAATAGCATGAGTAAAGCTGGCACTTGAAGGGGGCACCCAGATTTGAAGCTATGCCCCCTTGGCTTATGATTGGGCTCACTGGTTCTTAAAAAGTAATGTTCTGAGGAAACCAATTTCTCAAAAGTAAGGATGCTTGTTGAAATCCCTACCAATGAAGATTGCCAGTGAGAGAGTGGATGACAAGTTCTGCATGAGAAAAATGCTCAAGGGTAACAAGTTGAAGGAGAGCTTTCTTGGAAAGGTAACCATATCGTTGGATGGCATTAGTAAAGCTGGCACTTGAAGGGGGCACCCGGATTTGAACCAGGGACCTCTCGATCTGCAGTCGAATGCTCTTCCACTGAGCTATACCCCCTTGGCTTATGATTGGGCTCACTGGTTCTTAAAAAGTAATGTTCTGAGGAAACCAATTTCCCCAAATTAAGGATGCTTGTTGAAATCCCTACCAATAAAGATTGCCAGTGAGAGAGTGGATGACTCTGCATGAGAAATAGGCTCAAGGGTAACAAGTTGAAGAAGAGCTTTCTTGGAAAGGTAACCATATCGTTGAATAGCATGAGTAAAGCTGGCACTTGAAGGGGGCACCCAGATTTGAAGCTATGCCCCCTTGGCTTATGATTGGGCTCACTGGTTCTTAAAAAGTAATGTTCTGAGGAAACCAATTTCTCAAAAGTAAGGATGCTTGTTGAAATCCCTACCAATGAAGATTGCCAGTGAGAGAGTGGATGACAAGTTCTGCATGAGAAAAATGCTCAAGGGTAACAAGTTGAAGGAGAGCTTTCTTGGAAAGGTAACCATATCGTTGGATGGCATTAGTAAAGCTGGCACTTGAAGGGGGCACCCGGATTTGAACCAGGGACCTCTCGATCTGCAGTCGAATGCTCTTCCACTGAGCTATACCCCCTTGGCTTATGATTGGGCTCACTGGTTCTTAAAAAGTAATGTTCTGAGGAAACCAATTTCTCAAAAGTAAGGATGCTTGTTGAAATCCCTACCAATAAAGATTGCCAGTGAGAGAGTGGATGACTCTGCATGAGAAATAGGCTCAAGGGTAACAAGTTGAAGAAGAGCTTTCTTGGAAAGGTAACCATATCGTTGAATAGCATGAGTAAAGCTGGCACTTGAAGGGGGCACCCAGATTTGAAGCTATGCCCCCTTGGCTTATGATTGGGCTCACTGGTTCTTAAAAAGTAATGTTCTGAGGAAACCAATTTCTCAAAAGTAAGGATGCTTGTTGAAATCCCTACCAATGAAGATTGCCAGTGAGAGAGTGGATGACAAGTTCTGCATGAGAAAAATGCTCAAGGGTAACAAGTTGAAGGAGAGCTTTCTTGGAAAGGTAACCATATCGTTGGATGGCATTAGTAAAGCTGGCACTTGAAGGGGGCACCCGGATTTGAACCAGGGACCTCTCGATCTGCAGTCGAATGCTCTTCCACTGAGCTATACCCCCTTGGCTTATGATTGGGCTCACTGGTTCTTAAAAAGTAATGTTCTGAGGAAACCAATTTCTCAAAAGTAAGGATGCTTGTTGAAATCCCTACCAATAAAGATTGCCAGTGAGAGAGTGGATGACTCTGCATGAGAAATAGGCTCAAGGGTAACAAGTTGAAGAAGAGCTTTCTTGGAAAGGTAACCATATCGTTGAATAGCATGAGTAAAGCTGGCACTTGAAGGGGGCACCCAGATTTGAAGCTATGCCCCCTTGGCTTATGATTGGGCTCACTGGTTCTTAAAAAGTAATGTTCTGAGGAAACCAATTTCTCAAAAGTAAGGATGCTTGTTGAAATCCCTACCAATGAAGATTGCCAGTGAGAGAGTGGATGACAAGTTCTGCATGAGAAAAATGCTCAAGGGTAACAAGTTGAAGGAGAGCTTTCTTGGAAAGGTAACCATATCGTTGGATGGCATTAGTAAAGCTGGCACTTGAAGGGGGCACCCGGATTTGAACCAGGGACCTCTCGATCTGCAGTCGAATGCTCTTCCACTGAGCTATACCCCCTTGGCTTATGATTGGGCTCACTGGTTCTTAAAAAGTAATGTTCTGAGGAAACCAATTTCTCAAAAGTAAGGATGCTTGTTGAAATCCCTACCAATAAAGATTGCCAGTGAGAGAGTGGATGACTCTGCATGAGAAATAGGCTCAAGGGTAACAAGTTGAAGAAGAGCTTTCTTGGAAAGGTAACCATATCGTTGAATAGCATGAGTAAAGCTGGCACTTGAAGGGGGCACCCAGATTTGAAGCTATGCCCCCTTGGCTTATGATTGGGCTCACTGGTTCTTAAAAAGTAATGTTCTGAGGAAACCAATTTCTCAAAAGTAAGGATGCTTGTTGAAATCCCTACCAATGAAGATTGCCAGTGAGAGAGTGGATGACAAGTTCTGCATGAGAAAAATGCTCAAGGGTAACAAGTTGAAGGAGAGCTTTCTTGGAAAGGTAACCATATCGTTGGATGGCATTAGTAAAGCTGGCACTTGAAGGGGGCACCCGGATTTGAACCAGGGACCTCTCGATCTGCAGTCGAATGCTCTTCCACTGAGTTATACCCCCTTGGCTTATGATTGGGCTCACTGGTTCTTAAAAAGTAATGTTCTGAGGAAACCAATTTCTCAAAAGTAAGGATGCTTGTTGAAATCCCTACCAATGAAGATTGCCAGTGAGAGTGTGGATGACAAGTTCTGCATGAGAAAAATGCTCAAGGGTAACAAGTTGAAGGAGAGCTTTCTTGGAAAGGTAACCATATCGTTGGATGGCATTAGTAAAGCTGGTACTTGAAGGGGGCACCCGGATTTGAACCAGGGACCTCTCGATCTGCAGTCGAATGCTCTTCCACTGAGCTATACCCCCTTGGCTTATGATTGGGCTCACTGGTTCTTAAAAAGTAATGTTCTGAGGAAACCAATTTCTCAAAATTAAGGATGCTTGTTGAAATCCCTACCAATAAAGATTGCCAGTGAGAGAGTGGATGACTCTGCATGAGAAATAGGCTCAAGGGTAACAAGTTGAAGAAGAGCTTTCTTGGAAAGGTAACCATATCGTTGAATAGCATGAGTAAAGCTGGCACTTGAAGGGGGCACCCAGATTTGAAGCTATGCCCCCTTGGCTTATGATTGGGCTCACTGGTTCTTAAAAAGTAATGTTCTGAGGAAACCAATTTCTCAAAAGTAAGGATGCTTGTTGAAATCCCTACCAATGAAGATTGCCAGTGAGAGAGTGGATGACAAGTTCTGCATGAGAAAAATGCTCAAGGGTAACAAGTTGAAGGAGAGCTTTCTTGGAAAGGTAACCATATCGTTGGATGGCATTAGTAAAGCTGGCACTTGAAGGGGGCACCCGGATTTGAACCAGGGACCTCTCGATCTGCAGTCGAATGCTCTTCCACTGAGCTATACCCCCTTGGCTTATGATTGGGCTCACTGGTTCTTAAAAAGTAATGTTCTGAGGAAACCAATTTCTCAAAAGTAAGGATGCTTGTTGAAATCCCTACCAATAAAGATTGCCAGTGAGAGAGTGGATGACTCTGCATGAGAAATAGGCTCAAGGGTAACAAGTTGAAGGAGAGCTTTCTTGGAAAGGTAACCATATCGTTGGATGGCATTAGTAAAGCTGGCACTTGAAGGGGGCACCCGGATTTGAACCAGAGACCTCTCGATCTGCAGTCGAATGCTCTTCCACTGAGCTATACCCCCTTGGCTTATGATTGGGCTCACTGGTTCTTAAAAAGTAATGTTCTGAGGAAACCAATTTCTCAAAAGTAAGGATGCTTGTTGAAATCCCTACCAATAAAGATTGCCAGTGAGAGAGTGGATGACTCTGCATGAGAAATAGGCTCAAGGGTAACAAGTTGAAGAAGAGCTTTCTTGGAAAGGTAACCATATCGTTGAATAGCATGAGTAAAGCTGGCACTTGAAGGGGGCACCCAGATTTGAAGCTATGCCCCCTTGGCTTATGATTGGGCTCACTGGTTCTTAAAAAGTAATGTTCTGAGGAAACCAATTTCTCAAAAGTAAGGATGCTTGTTGAAATCCCTACCAATGAAGATTGCCAGTGAGAGAGTGGATGACAAGTTCTGCATGAGAAAAATGCTCAAGGGTAACAAGTTGAAGGAGAGCTTTCTTGGAAAGGTAACCATATCGTTGGATGGCATTAGTAAAGCTGGCACTTGAAGGGGGCACCCGGATTTGAACCAGGGACCTCTCGATCTGCAGTCGAATGCTCTTCCACTGAGCTATACCCCCTTGGCTTATGATTGGGCTCACTGGTTCTTAAAAAGTAATGTTCTGAGGAAACCAATTTCTCAAAAGTAAGGATGCTTGTTGAAATCCCTACCAATAAAGATTGCCAGTGAGAGAGTGGATGACTCTGCATGAGAAATAGGCTCAAGGGTAACAAGTTGAAGAAGAGCTTTCTTGGAAAGGTAACCATATCGTTGAATAGCATGAGTAAAGCTGGCACTTGAAGGGGGCACCCAGATTTGAAGCTATGCCCCCTTGGCTTATGATTGGGCTCACTGGTTCTTAAAAAGTAATGTTCTGAGGAAACCAATTTCTCAAAAGTAAGGATGCTTGTTGAAATCCCTACCAATGAAGATTGCCAGTGAGAGAGTGGATGACAAGTTCTGCATGAGAAAAATGCTCAAGGGTAACAAGTTGAAGGAGAGCTTTCTTGGAAAGGTAACCATATCGTTGGATGGCATTAGTAAAGCTGGCACTTGAAGGGGGCACCCGGATTTGAACCAGGGACCTCTCGATCTGCAGTCGAATGCTCTTCCACTGAGCTATACCCCCTTGGCTTATGATTGGGCTCACTGGTTCTTAAAAAGTAATGTTCTGAGGAAACCAATTTCTCAAAAGTAAGGATGCTTGTTGAAATCCCTACCAATAAAGATTGCCAGTGAGAGAGTGGATGACTCTGCATGAGAAATAGGCTCAAGGGTAACAAGTTGAAGAAGAGCTTTCTTGGAAAGGTAACCATATCGTTGAATAGCATGAGTAAAGCTGGCACTTGAAGGGGGCACCCAGATTTGAAGCTATGCCCCCTTGGCTTATGATTGGGCTCACTGGTTCTTAAAAAGTAATGTTCTGAGGAAACCAATTTCTCAAAAGTAAGGATGCTTGTTGAAATCCCTACCAATGAAGATTGCCAGTGAGAGAGTGGATGACAAGTTCTGCATGAGAAAAATGCTCAAGGGTAACAAGTTGAAGGAGAGCTTTCTTGGAAAGGTAACCATATCGTTGGATGGCATTAGTAAAGCTGGCACTTGAAGGGGGCACCCGGATTTGAACCAGGGACCTCTCGATCTGCAGTCGAATGCTCTTCCACTGAGCTATACCCCCTTGGCTTATGATTGGGCTCACTGGTTCTTAAAAAGTAATGTTCTGAGGAAACCAATTTCTCAAAAGTAAGGATGCTTGTTGAAATCCCTACCAATAAAGATTGCCAGTGAGAGAGTGGATGACTCTGCATGAGAAATAGGCTCAAGGGTAACAAGTTGAAGAAGAGCTTTCTTGGAAAGGTAACCATATCGTTGAATAGCATGAGTAAAGCTGGCACTTGAAGGGGGCACCCAGATTTGAAGCTATGCCCCCTTGGCTTATGATTGGGCTCACTGGTTCTTAAAAAGTAATGTTCTGAGGAAACCAATTTCTCAAAAGTAAGGATGCTTGTTGAAATCCCTACCAATGAAGATTGCCAGTGAGAGAGTGGATGACAAGTTCTGCATGAGAAAAATGCTCAAGGGTAACAAGTTGAAGGAGAGCTTTCTTGGAAAGGTAACCATATCGTTGGATGGCATTAGTAAAGCTGGCACTTGAAGGGGGCACCCGGATTTGAACCAGGGACCTCTCGATCTGCAGTCGAATGCTCTTCCACTGAGTTATACCCCCTTGGCTTATGATTGGGCTCACTGGTTCTTAAAAAGTAATGTTCTGAGGAAACCAATTTCTCAAAAGTAAGGATGCTTGTTGAAATCCCTACCAATGAAGATTGCCAGTGAGAGTGTGGATGACAAGTTCTGCATGAGAAAAATGCTCAAGGGTAACAAGTTGAAGGAGAGCTTTCTTGGAAAGGTAACCATATCGTTGGATGGCATTAGTAAAGCTGGTACTTGAAGGGGGCACCCGGATTTGAACCAGGGACCTCTCGATCTGCAGTCGAATGCTCTTCCACTGAGCTATACCCCCTTGGCTTATGATTGGGCTCACTGGTTCTTAAAAAGTAATGTTCTGAGGAAACCAATTTCTCAAAAGTAAGGATGCTTGTTGAAATCCCTACCAATAAAGATTGCCAGTGAGAGAGTGGATGACTCTGCATGAGAAATAGGCTCAAGGGTAACAAGTTGAAGAAGAGCTTTCTTGGAAAGGTAACCATATCGTTGAATAGCATGAGTAAAGCTGGCACTTGAAGGGGGCACCCAGATTTGAAGCTATGCCCCCTTGGCTTATGATTGGGCTCACTGGTTCTTAAAAAGTAATGTTCTGAGGAAACCAATTTCTCAAAAGTAAGGATGCTTGTTGAAATCCCTACCAATGAAGATTGCCAGTGAGAGAGTGGATGACAAGTTCTGCATGAGAAAAATGCTCAAGGGTAACAAGTTGAAGGAGAGCTTTCTTGGAAAGGTAACCATATCGTTGGATGGCATTAGTAAAGCTGGCACTTGAAGGGGGCACCCGGATTTGAACCAGGGACCTCTCGATCTGCAGTCGAATGCTCTTCCACTGAGCTATACCCCCTTGGCTTATGATTGGGCTCACTGGTTCTTAAAAAGTAATGTTCTGAGGAAACCAATTTCTCAAAAGTAAGGATGCTTGTTGAAATCCCTACCAATGAAGATTGCCAGTGAGAGAGTGGATGACAAGTTCTGCATGAGAAAAATGCTCAAGGGTAACAAGTTGAAGGAGAGCTTTCTTGGAAAGGTAACCATATCGTTGGATGGCATTAGTAAAGCTGGCACTTGAAGGGGGCACCCGGATTTGAACCAGGGACCTCTCGATCTGCAGTCGAATGCTCTTCCACTGAGTTATACCCCCTTGGCTTATGATTGGGCTCACTGGTTCTTAAAAAGTAATGTTCTGAGGAAACCAATTTCTCAAAAGTAAGGATGCTTGTTGAAATCCCTACCAATGAAGATTGCCAGTGAGAGTGTGGATGACAAGTTCTGCATGAGAAAAATGCTCAAGGGTAACAAGTTGAAGGAGAGCTTTCTTGGAAAGGTAACCATATCGTTGGATGGCATTAGTAAAGCTGGTACTTGAAGGGGGCACCCGGATTTGAACCAGGGACCTCTCGATCTGCAGTCGAATGCTCTTCCACTGAGCTATACCCCCTTGGCTTATGATTGGGCTCACTGGTTCTTAAAAAGTAATGTTCTGAGGAAACCAATTTCTCAAAAGTAAGGATGCTTGTTGAAATCCCTACCAATAAAGATTGCCAGTGAGAGAGTGGATGACTCTGCATGAGAAATAGGCTCAAGGGTAACAAGTTGAAGAAGAGCTTTCTTGGAAAGGTAACCATATCGTTGAATAGCATGAGTAAAGCTGGCACTTGAAGGGGGCACCCAGATTTGAAGCTATGCCCCCTTGGCTTATGATTGGGCTCACTGGTTCTTAAAAAGTAA
Organism: Eleutherodactylus coqui; assembly: GCF_035609145.1. Classification (NCBI taxonomy): domain Eukaryota; kingdom Metazoa; phylum Chordata; class Amphibia; order Anura; family Eleutherodactylidae; genus Eleutherodactylus; species Eleutherodactylus coqui. Next base: position 43,557,997 of record NC_089849.1, on the reverse strand, counting down.
TGTTCTGAGGAAACCAATTTCTCAAAAGTAAGGATGCTTGTTGAAATCCCTACCAATGAAGATTGCCAGTGAGAGAGTGGATGACAAGTTCTGCATGAGAAAAATGCTCAAGGGTAACAAGTTGAAGGAGAGCTTTCTTGGAAAGGTAACCATATCGTTGGATGGCATTAGTAAAGCTGGCACTTGAAGGGGGCACCCGGATTTGAACCAGGGACCTCTCGATCTGCAGTCGAATGCTCTTCCACTGAGCTATACCCCCTTGGCTTATGATTGGGCTCACTGGTTCTTAAAAAGTAATGTTCTGAGGAAACCAATTTCTCAAAAGTAAGGATGCTTGTTGAAATCCCTACCAATAAAGATTGCCAGTGAGAGAGTGGATGACTCTGCATGAGAAATAGGCTCAAGGGTAACAAGTTGAAGAAGAGCTTTCTTGGAAAGGTAACCATATCGTTGAATAGCATGAGTAAAGCTGGCACTTGAAGGGGGCACCCAGATTTGAAGCTATGCCCCCTTGGCTTATGATTGGGCTCACTGGTTCTTAAAAAGTAATGTTCTGAGGAAACCAATTTCTCAAAAGTAAGGATGCTTGTTGAAATCCCTACCAATGAAGATTGCCAGTGAGAGAGTGGATGACAAGTTCTGCATGAGAAAAATGCTCAAGGGTAACAAGTTGAAGGAGAGCTTTCTTGGAAAGGTAACCATATCGTTGGATGGCATTAGTAAAGCTGGCACTTGAAGGGGGCACCCGGATTTGAACCAGGGACCTCTCGATCTGCAGTCGAATGCTCTTCCACTGAGTTATACCCCCTTGGCTTATGATTGGGCTCACTGGTTCTTAAAAAGTAATGTTCTGAGGAAACCAATTTCTCAAAAGTAAGGATGCTTGTTGAAATCCCTACCAATGAAGATTGCCAGTGAGAGTGTGGATGACAAGTTCTGCATGAGAAAAATGCTCAAGGGTAACAAGTTGAAGGAGAGCTTTCTTGGAAAGGTAACCATATCGTTGGATGGCATTAGTAAAGCTGGTACTTGAAGGGGGCACCCGGATTTGAACCAGGGACCTCTCGATCTGCAGTCGAATGCTCTTCCACTGAGCTATACCCCCTTGGCTTATGATTGGGCTCACTGGTTCTTAAAAAGTAATGTTCTGAGGAAACCAATTTCTCAAAAGTAAGGATGCTTGTTGAAATCCCTACCAATAAAGATTGCCAGTGAGAGAGTGGATGACTCTGCATGAGAAATAGGCTCAAGGGTAACAAGTTGAAGAAGAGCTTTCTTGGAAAGGTAACCATATCGTTGAATAGCATGAGTAAAGCTGGCACTTGAAGGGGGCACCCAGATTTGAAGCTATGCCCCCTTGGCTTATGATTGGGCTCACTGGTTCTTAAAAAGTAATGTTCTGAGGAAACCAATTTCTCAAAAGTAAGGATGCTTGTTGAAATCCCTACCAATGAAGATTGCCAGTGAGAGAGTGGATGACAAGTTCTGCATGAGAAAAATGCTCAAGGGTAACAAGTTGAAGGAGAGCTTTCTTGGAAAGGTAACCATATCGTTGGATGGCATTAGTAAAGCTGGCACTTGAAGGGGGCACCCGGATTTGAACCAGGGACCTCTCGATCTGCAGTCGAATGCTCTTCCACTGAGCTATACCCCCTTGGCTTATGATTGGGCTCACTGGTTCTTAAAAAGTAATGTTCTGAGGAAACCAATTTCTCAAAAGTAAGGATGCTTGTTGAAATCCCTACCAATAAAGATTGCCAGTGAGAGAGTGGATGACTCTGCATGAGAAATAGGCTCAAGGGTAACAAGTTGAAGAAGAGCTTTCTTGGAAAGGTAACCATATCGTTGAATAGCATGAGTAAAGCTGGCACTTGAAGGGGGCACCCAGATTTGAAGCTATGCCCCCTTGGCTTATGATTGGGCTCACTGGTTCTTAAAAAGTAATGTTCTGAGGAAACCAATTTCTCAAAAGTAAGGATGCTTGTTGAAATCCCTACCAATGAAGATTGCCAGTGAGAGAGTGGATGACAAGTTCTGCATGAGAAAAATGCTCAAGGGTAACAAGTTGAAGGAGAGCTTTCTTGGAAAGGTAACCATATCGTTGGATGGCATTAGTAAAGCTGGCACTTGAAGGGGGCACCCGGATTTGAACCAGGGACCTCTCGATCTGCAGTCGAATGCTCTTCCACTGAGCTATACCCCCTTGGCTTATGATTGGGCTCACTGGTTCTTAAAAAGTAATGTTCTGAGGAAACCAATTTCTCAAAAGTAAGGATGCTTGTTGAAATCCCTACCAATAAAGATTGCCAGTGAGAGAGTGGATGACTCTGCATGAGAAATAGGCTCAAGGGTAACAAGTTGAAGAAGAGCTTTCTTGGAAAGGTAACCATATCGTTGAATAGCATGAGTAAAGCTGGCACTTGAAGGGGGCACCCAGATTTGAAGCTATGCCCCCTTGGCTTATGATTGGGCTCACTGGTTCTTAAAAAGTAATGTTCTGAGGAAACCAATTTCTCAAAAGTAAGGATGCTTGTTGAAATCCCTACCAATGAAGATTGCCAGTGAGAGAGTGGATGACAAGTTCTGCATGAGAAAAATGCTCAAGGGTAACAAGTTGAAGGAGAGCTTTCTTGGAAAGGTAACCATATCGTTGGATGGCATTAGTAAAGCTGGCACTTGAAGGGGGCACCCGGATTTGAACCAGGGACCTCTCGATCTGCAGTCGAATGCTCTTCCACTGAGCTATACCCCCTTGGCTTATGATTGGGCTCACTGGTTCTTAAAAAGTAATGTTCTGAGGAAACCAATTTCTCAAAATTAAGGATGCTTGTTGAAATCCCTACCAATAAAGATTGCCAGTGAGAGAGTGGATGACTCTGCATGAGAAATAGGCTCAAGGGTAACAAGTTGAAGAAGAGCTTTCTTGGAAAGGTAACCATATCGTTGAATAGCATGAGTAAAGCTGGCACTTGAAGGGGGCACCCAGATTTGAAGCTATGCCCCCTTGGCTTATGATTGGGCTCACTGGTTCTTAAAAAGTAATGTTCTGAGGAAACCAATTTCTCAAAAGTAAGGATGCTTGTTGAAATCCCTACCAATGAAGATTGCCAGTGAGAGAGTGGATGACAAGTTCTGCATGAGAAAAATGCTCAAGGGTAACAAGTTGAAGGAGAGCTTTCTTGGAAAGGTAACCATATCGTTGGATGGCATTAGTAAAGCTGGCACTTGAAGGGGGCACCCGGATTTGAACCAGGGACCTCTCGATCTGCAGTCGAATGCTCTTCCACTGAGCTATACCCCCTTGGCTTATGATTGGGCTCACTGGTTCTTAAAAAGTAATGTTCTGAGGAAACCAATTTCTCAAAAGTAAGGATGCTTGTTGAAATCCCTACCAATAAAGATTGCCAGTGAGAGAGTGGATGACTCTGCATGAGAAATAGGCTCAAGGGTAACAAGTTGAAGAAGAGCTTTCTTGGAAAGGTAACCATATCGTTGAATAGCATGAGTAAAGCTGGCACTTGAAGGGGGCACCCAGATTTGAAGCTATGCCCCCTTGGCTTATGATTGGGCTCACTGGTTCTTAAAAAGTAATGTTCTGAGGAAACCAATTTCTCAAAAGTAAGAATGCTTGTTGAAATCCCTACCAATGAAGATTGCCAGTGAGAGAGTGGATGACAAGTTCTGCATGAGAAAAATGCTCAAGGGTAACAAGTTGAAGGAGAGCTTTCTTGGAAAGGTAACCATATCGTTGGATGGCATTAGTAAAGCTGGCACTTGAAGGGGGCACCTGGATTTGAACCAGGGACCTCTCGATCTGCAGTCGAATGCTCTTCCACTGAGCTATACCCCCTTGGCTTATGATTGGGCTCACTGGTTCTTAAAAAGTAATGTTCTGAGGAAACCAATTTCTCAAAAGTAAGGATGCTTGTTGAAATCCCTACCAATAAAGATTGCCAGTGAGAGAGTGGATGACTCTGCATGAGAAATAGGCTCAAGGGTAACAAGTTGAAGAAGAGCTTTCTTGGAAAGGTAACCATATCGTTGAATAGCATGAGTAAAGCTGGCACTTGAAGGGGGCACCCAGATTTGAAGCTTTGCCGCTTGGCTTATGATTGGGCTCACTGGTTCTTAAAAAGTAATGTTCTGAGGAAACCAATTTCTCAAAAGTAAGGATGCTTGTTGAAATCCCTACCAATGAAGATTGCCAGTGAGAGAGTGGATGACAAGTTCTGCATGAGAAAAATGCTCAAGGGTAACAAGTTGAAGGAGAGCTTTCTTGGAAAGGTAACCATATCGTTGGATGGCATTAGTAAAGCTGGCACTTGAAGGGGGCACCCGGATTTGAACCAGGGACCTCTCGATCTGCAGTCGAATGCTCTTCCACTGAGCTATACCCCCTTGGCTTATGATTGGGCTCACTGGTTCTTAAAAAGTAATGTTCTGAGGAAACCAATTTCTCAAAATTAAGGATGCTTGTTGAAATCCCTACCAATAAAGATTGCCAGTGAGAGAGTGGATGACTCTGCATGAGAAATAGGCTCAAGGGTAACAAGTTGAAGAAGAGCTTTCTTGGAAAGGTAACCATATCGTTGAATAGCATGAGTAAAGCTGGCACTTGAAGGGGGCACCCAGATTTGAAGCTATGCCCCCTTGGCTTATGATTGGGCTCACTGGTTCTTAAAAAGTAATGTTCTGAGGAAACCAATTTCTCAAAAGTAAGGATGCTTGTTGAAATCCCTACCAATGAAGATTGCCAGTGAGAGAGTGGATGACAAGTTCTGCATGAGAAAAATGCTCAAGGGTAACAAGTTGAAGGAGAGCTTTCTTGGAAAGGTAACCATATCGTTGGATGGCATTAGTAAAGCTGGCACTTGAAGGGGGCACCCGGATTTGAACCAGGGACCTCTCGATCTGCAGTCGAATGCTCTTCCACTGAGCTATACCCCCTTGGCTTATGATTGGGCTCACTGGTTCTTAAAAAGTAATGTTCTGAGGAAACCAATTTCTCAAAAGTAAGGATGCTTGTTGAAATCCCTACCAATAAAGATTGCCAGTGAGAGAGTGGATGACTCTGCATGAGAAATAGGCTCAAGGGTAACAAGTTGAAGAAGAGCTTTCTTGGAAAGGTAACCATATCGTTGAATAGCATGAGTAAAGCTGGCACTTGAAGGGGGCACCCAGATTTGAAGCTATGCCCCCTTGGCTTATGATTGGGCTCACTGGTTCTTAAAAAGTAATGTTCTGAGGAAACCAATTTCTCAAAAGTAAGGATGCTTGTTGAAATCCCTACCAATGAAGATTGCCAGTGAGAGAGTGGATGACAAGTTCTGCATGAGAAAAATGCTCAAGGGTAACAAGTTGAAGGAGAGCTTTCTTGGAAAGGTAACCATATCGTTGGATGGCATTAGTAAAGCTGGCACTTGAAGGGGGCACCCGGATTTGAACCAGGGACCTCTCGATCTGCAGTCGAATGCTCTTCCACTGAGCTATACCCCCTTGGCTTATGATTGGGCTCACTGGTTCTTAAAAAGTAATGTTCTGAGGAAACCAATTTCTCAAAATTAAGGATGCTTGTTGAAATCCCTACCAATAAAGATTGCCAGTGAGAGAGTGGATGACTCTGCATGAGAAATAGGCTCAAGGGTAACAAGTTGAAGAAGAGCTTTCTTGGAAAGGTAACCATATCGTTGAATAGCATGAGTAAAGCTGGCACTTGAAGGGGGCACCCAGATTTGAAGCTATGCCCCCTTGGCTTATGATTGGGCTCACTGGTTCTTAAAAAGTAATGTTCTGAGGAAACCAATTTCTCAAAAGTAAGGATGCTTGTTGAAATCCCTACCAATGAAGATTGCCAGTGAGAGAGTGGATGACAAGTTCTGCATGAGAAAAATGCTCAAGGGTAACAAGTTGAAGGAGAGCTTTCTTGGAAAGGTAACCATATCGTTGGATGGCATTAGTAAAGCTGGCACTTGAAGGGGGCACCCGGATTTGAACCAGGGACCTCTCGATCTGCAGTCGAATGCTCTTCCACTGAGCTATACCCCCTTGGCTTATGATTGGGCTCACTGGTTCTTAAAAAGTAATGTTCTGAGGAAACCAATTTCTCAAAATTAAGGATGCTTGTTGAAATCCCTACCAATAAAGATTGCCAGTGAGAGAGTGGATGACTCTGCATGAGAAATAGGCTCAAGGGTAACAAGTTGAAGAAGAGCTTTCTTGGAAAGGTAACCATATCGTTGAATAGCATGAGTAAAGCTGGCACTTGAAGGGGGCACCCAGATTTGAAGCTATGCCCCCTTGGCTTATGATTGGGCTCACTGGTTCTTAAAAAGTAATGTTCTGAGGAAACCAATTTCTCAAAAGTAAGGATGCTTGTTGAAATCCCTACCAATGAAGATTGCCAGTGAGAGAGTGGATGACAAGTTCTGCATGAGAAAAATGCTCAAGGGTAACAAGTTGAAGGAGAGCTTTCTTGGAAAGGTAACCATATCGTTGGATGGCATTAGTAAAGCTGGCACTTGAAGGGCGCACCCGGATTTGAACCAGGGACCTCTCGATCTGCAGTCGAATGCTCTTCCACTGAGCTATACCCCCTTGGCTTATGATTGGGCTCACTGGTTCTTAAAAAGTAATGTTCTGAGGAAACCAATTTCTCAAAAGTAAGGATGCTTGTTGAAATCCCTACCAATAAAGATTGCCAGTGAGAGAGTGGATGACTCTGCATGAGAAATAGGCTCAAGGGTAACAAGTTGAAGAAGAGCTTTCTTGGAAAGGTAACCATATCGTTGAATAGCATGAGTAAAGCTGGCACTTGAAGGGGGCACCCAGATTTGAAGCTATGCCCCCTTGGCTTATGATTGGGCTCACTGGTTCTTAAAAAGTAATGTTCTGAGGAAACCAATTTCTCAAAAGTAAGAATGCTTGTTGAAATCCCTACCAATGAAGATTGCCAGTGAGAGAGTGGATGACAAGTTCTGCATGAGAAAAATGCTCAAGGGTAACAAGTTGAAGGAGAGCTTTCTTGGAAAGGTAACCATATCGTTGGATGGCATTAGTAAAGCTGGCACTTGAAGGGGGCACCTGGATTTGAACCAGGGACCTCTCGATCTGCAGTCGAATGCTCTTCCACTGAGCTATACCCCCTTGGCTTATGATTGGGCTCACTGGTTCTTAAAAAGTAATGTTCTGAGGAAACCAATTTCTCAAAAGTAAGGATGCTTGTTGAAATCCCTACCAATAAAGATTGCCAGTGAGAGAGTGGATGACTCTGCATGAGAAATAGGCTCAAGGGTAACAAGTTGAAGAAGAGCTTTCTTGGAAAGGTAACCATATCGTTGAATAGCATGAGTAAAGCTGGCACTTGAAGGGGGCACCCAGATTTGAAGCTTTGCCGCTTGGCTTATGATTGGGCTCACTGGTTCTTAAAAAGTAATGTTCTGAGGAAACCAATTTCTCAAAAGTAAGGATGCTTGTTGAAATCCCTACCAATGAAGATTGCCAGTGAGAGAGTGGATGACAAGTTCTGCATGAGAAAAATGCTCAAGGGTAACAAGTTGAAGGAGAGCTTTCTTGGAAAGGTAACCATATCGTTGGATGGCATTAGTAAAGCTGGCACTTGAAGGGGGCACCCGGATTTGAACCAGGGACCTCTCGATCTGCAGTCGAATGCTCTTCCACTGAGCTATACCCCCTTGGCTTATGATTGGGCTCACTGGTTCTTAAAAAGTAATGTTCTGAGGAAACCAATTTCTCAAAATTAAGGATGCTTGTTGAAATCCCTACCAATAAAGATTGCCAGTGAGAGAGTGGATGACTCTGCATGAGAAATAGGCTCAAGGGTAACAAGTTGAAGAAGAGCTTTCTTGGAAAGGTAACCATATCGTTGAATAGCATGAGTAAAGCTGGCACTTGAAGGGGGCACCCAGATTTGAAGCTATGCCCCCTTGGCTTATGATTGGGCTCACTGGTTCTTAAAAAGTAATGTTCTGAGGAAACCAATTTCTCAAAAGTAAGGATGCTTGTTGAAATCCCTACCAATGAAGATTGCCAGTGAGAGAGTGGATGACAAGTTCTGCATGAGAAAAATGCTCAAGGGTAACAAGTTGAAGGAGAGCTTTCTTGGAAAGGTAACCATATCGTTGGATGGCATTAGTAAAGCTGGCACTTGAAGGGCGCACCCGGATTTGAACCAGGGACCTCTCGATCTGCAGTCGAATGCTCTTCCACTGAGCTATACCCCCTTGGCTTATGATTGGGCTCACTGGTTCTTAAAAAGTAATGTTCTGAGGAAACCAATTTCTCAAAAGTAAGGATGCTTGTTGAAATCCCTACCAATAAAGATTGCCAGTGAGAGAGTGGATGACTCTGCATGAGAAATAGGCTCAAGGGTAACAAGTTGAAGAAGAGCTTTCTTGGAAAGGTAACCATATCGTTGAATAGCATGAGTAAAGCTGGCACTTGAAGGGGGCACCCAGATTTGAAGCTATGCCCCCTTGGCTTATGATTGGGCTCACTGGTTCTTAAAAAGTAATGTTCTGAGGAAACCAATTTCTCAAAAGTAAGAATGCTTGTTGAAATCCCTACCAATGAAGATTGCCAGTGAGAGAGTGGATGACAAGTTCTGCATGAGAAAAATGCTCAAGGGTAACAAGTTGAAGGAGAGCTTTCTTGGAAAGGTAACCATATCGTTGGATGGCATTAGTAAAGCTGGCACTTGAAGGGGGCACCTGGATTTGAACCAGGGACCTCTCGATCTGCAGTCGAATGCTCTTCCACTGAGCTATACCCCCTTGGCTTATGATTGGGCTCACTGGTTCTTAAAAAGTAATGTTCTGAGGAAACCAATTTCTCAAAAGTAAGGATGCTTGTTGAAATCCCTACCAATAAAGATTGCCAGTGAGAGAGTGGATGACTCTGCATGAGAAATAGGCTCAAGGGTAACAAGTTGAAGAAGAGCTTTCTTGGAAAGGTAACCATATCGTTGAATAGCATGAGTAAAGCTGGCACTTGAAGGGGGCACCCAGATTTGAAGCTTTGCCGCTTGGCTTATGATTGGGCTCACTGGTTCTTAAAAAGTAATGTTCTGAGGAAACCAATTTCTCAAAAGTAAGGATGCTTGTTGAAATCCCTACCAATGAAGATTGCCAGTGAGAGAGTGGATGACAAGTTCTGCATGAGAAAAATGCTCAAGGGTAACAAGTTGAAGGAGAGCTTTCTTGGAAAGGTAACCATATCGTTGGATGGCATTAGTAAAGCTGGCACTTGAAGGGGGCACCCGGATTTGAACCAGGGACCTCTCGATCTGCAGTCGAATGCTCTTCCACTGAGCTATACCCCCTTGGCTTATGATTGGGCTCACTGGTTCTTAAAAAGTAATGTTCTGAGGAAACCAATTTCTCAAAATTAAGGATGCTTGTTGAAATCCCTACCAATAAAGATTGCCAGTGAGAGAGTGGATGACTCTGCATGAGAAATAGGCTCAAGGGTAACAAGTTGAAGAAGAGCTTTCTTGGAAAGGTAACCATATCGTTGAATAGCATGAGTAAAGCTGGCACTTGAAGGGGGCACCCAGATTTGAAGCTATGCCCCCTTGGCTTATGATTGGGCTCACTGGTTCTTAAAAAGTAATGTTCTGAGGAAACCAATTTCTCAAAAGTAAGGATGCTTGTTGAAATCCCTACCAATGAAGATTGCCAGTGAGAGAGTGGATGACAAGTTCTGCATGAGAAAAATGCTCAAGGGTAACAAGTTGAAGGATAGCTTTCTTGGAAAGGTAACCATATCGTTGGATGGCATTAGTAAAGCTGGCACTTGAAGGGGGCACCCGGATTTGAACCAGGGACCTCTCGATCTGCAGTCGAATGCTCTTCCACTGAGTTATACCCCCTTGGCTTATGATTGGGCTCACTGGTTCTTAAAAAGTAATGTTCTGAGGAAACCAATTTCTCAAAAGTAAGGATGCTTGTTGAAATCCCTACCAATGAAGATTGCCAGTGAGAGTGTGGATGACAAGTTCTGCATGAGAAAAATGCTCAAGGGTAACAAGTTGAAGGAGAGCTTTCTTGGAAAGGTAACCATATCGTTGGATGGCATTAGTAAAGCTGGTACTTGAAGGGGGCACCCGGATTTGAACCAGGGACCTCTCGATCTGCAGTCGAATGCTCTTCCACTGAGCTATACCCCCTTGGCTTATGATTGGGCTCACTGGTTCTTAAAAAGTAATGTTCTGAGGAAACCAATTTCTCAAAAGTAAGGATGCTTGTTGAAATCCCTACCAATAAAGATTGCCAGTGAGAGAGTGGATGACTCTGCATGAGAAATAGGCTCAAGGGTAACAAGTTGAAGAAGAGCTTTCTTGGAAAGGTAACCATATCGTTGAATAGCATGAGTAAAGCTGGCACTTGAAGGGGGCACCCAGATTTGAAGCTATGCCCCCTTGGCTTATGATTGGGCTCACTGGTTCTTAAAAAGTAATGTTCTGAGGAAACCAATTTCTCAAAAGTAAGGATGCTTGTTGAAATCCCTACCAATGAAGATTGCCAGTGAGAGAGTGGATGACAAGTTCTGCATGAGAAAAATGCTCAAGGGTAACAAGTTGAAGGAGAGCTTTCTTGGAAAGGTAACCATATCGTTGGATGGCATTAGTAAAGCTGGCACTTGAAGGGGGCACCCGGATTTGAACCAGGGACCTCTCGATCTGCAGTCGAATGCTCTTCCACTGAGCTATACCCCCTTGGCTTATGATTGGGCTCACTGGTTCTTAAAAAGTAATGTTCTGAGGAAACCAATTTCTCAAAAGTAAGGATGCTTGTTGAAATCCCTACCAATAAAGATTGCCAGTGAGAGAGTGGATGACTCTGCATGAGAAATAGGCTCAAGGGTAACAAGTTGAAGAAGAGCTTTCTTGGAAAGGTAACCATATCGTTGAATAGCATGAGTAAAGCTGGCACTTGAAGGGGGCACCCAGATTTGAAGCTATGCCCCCTTGGCTTATGATTGGGCTCACTGGTTCTTAAAAAGTAATGTTCTGAGGAAACCAATTTCTCAAAAGTAAGGATGCTTGTTGAAATCCCTACCAATGAAGATTGCCAGTGAGAGAGTGGATGACAAGTTCTGCATGAGAAAAATGCTCAAGGGTAACAAGTTGAAGGAGAGCTTTCTTGGAAAGGTAACCATATCGTTGGATGGCATTAGTAAAGCTGGCACTTGAAGGGGGCACCCGGATTTGAACCAGGGACCTCTCGATCTGCAGTCGAATGCTCTTCCACTGAGCTATACCCCCTTGGCTTATGATTGGGCTCACTGGTTCTTAAAAAGTAATGTTCTGAGGAAACCAATTTCTCAAAATTAAGGATGCTTGTTGAAATCCCTACCAATAAAGATTGCCAGTGAGAGAGTGGATGACTCTGCATGAGAAATAGGCTCAAGGGTAACAAGTTGAAGAAGAGCTTTCTTGGAAAGGTAACCATATCGTTGAATAGCATGAGTAAAGCTGGCACTTGAAGGGGGCACCCAGATTTGAAGCTATGCCCCCTTGGCTTATGATTGGGCTCACTGGTTCTTAAAAAGTAATGTTCTGAGGAAACCAATTTCTCAAAAGTAAGGATGCTTGTTGAAATCCCTACCAATGAAGATTGCCAGTGAGAGAGTGGATGACAAGTTCTGCATGAGAAAAATGCTCAAGGGTAACAAGTTGAAGGAGAGCTTTCTTGGAAAGGTAACCATATCGTTGGATGGCATTAGTAAAGCTGGCACTTGAAGGGGGCACCCGGATTTGAACCAGGGACCTCTCGATCTGCAGTCGAATGCTCTTCCACTGAGCTATACCCCCTTGGCTTATGATTGGGCTCACTGGTTCTTAAAAAGTAATGTTCTGAGGAAACCAATTTCTCAAAAGTAAGGATGCTTGTTGAAATCCCTACCAATAAAGATTGCCAGTGAGAGAGTGGATGACTCTGCATGAGAAATAGGCTCAAGGGTAACAAGTTGAAGAAGAGCTTTCTTGGAAAGGTAACCATATCGTTGAATAGCATGAGTAAAGCTGGCACTTGAAGGGGGCACCCAGATTTGAAGCTATGCCCCCTTGGCTTATGATTGGGCTCACTGGTTCTTAAAAAGTAATGTTCTGAGGAAACCAATTTCTCAAAAGTAAGAATGCTTGTTGAAATCCCTACCAATGAAGATTGCCAGTGAGAGAGTGGATGACAAGTTCTGCATGAGAAAAATGCTCAAGGGTAACAAGTTGAAGGAGAGCTTTCTTGGAAAGGTAACCATATCGTTGGATGGCATTAGTAAAGCTGGCACTTGAAGGGGGCACCTGGATTTGAACCAGGGACCTCTCGATCTGCAGTCGAATGCTCTTCCACTGAGCTATACCCCCTTGGCTTATGATTGGGCTCACTGGTTCTTAAAAAGTAATGTTCTGAGGAAACCAATTTCTCAAAAGTAAGGATGCTTGTTGAAATCCCTACCAATAAAGATTGCCAGTGAGAGAGTGGATGACTCTGCATGAGAAATAGGCTCAAGGGTAACAAGTTGAAGAAGAGCTTTCTTGGAAAGGTAACCATATCGTTGAATAGCATGAGTAAAGCTGGCACTTGAAGGGGGCACCCAGATTTGAAGCTTTGCCGCTTGGCTTATGATTGGGCTCACTGGTTCTTAAAAAGTAATGTTCTGAGGAAACCAATTTCTCAAAAGTAAGGATGCTTGTTGAAATCCCTACCAATGAAGATTGCCAGTGAGAGAGTGGATGACAAGTTCTGCATGAGAAAAATGCTCAAGGGTAACAAGTTGAAGGAGAGCTTTCTTGGAAAGGTAACCATATCGTTGGATGGCATTAGTAAAGCTGGCACTTGAAGGGGGCACCCGGATTTGAACCAGGGACCTCTCGATCTGCAGTCGAATGCTCTTCCACTGAGCTATACCCCCTTGGCTTATGATTGGGCTCACTGGTTCTTAAAAAGTAATGTTCTGAGGAAACCAATTTCTCAAAATTAAGGATGCTTGTTGAAATCCCTACCAATAAAGATTGCCAGTGAGAGAGTGGATGACTCTGCATGAGAAATAGGCTCAAGGGTAACAAGTTGAAGAAGAGCTTTCTTGGAAAGGTAACCATATCGTTGAATAGCATGAGTAAAGCTGGCACTTGAAGGGGGCACCCAGATTTGAAGCTATGCCCCCTTGGCTTATGATTGGGCTCACTGGTTCTTAAAAAGTAATGTTCTGAGGAAACCAATTTCTCAAAAGTAAGGATGCTTGTTGAAATCCCTACCAATGAAGATTGCCAGTGAGAGAGTGGATGACAAGTTCTGCATGAGAAAAATGCTCAAGGGTAACAAGTTGAAGGAGAGCTTTCTTGGAAAGGTAACCATATCGTTGGATGGCATTAGTAAAGCTGGCACTTGAAGGGGGCACCCGGATTTGAACCAGGGACCTCTCGATCTGCAGTCGAATGCTCTTCCACTGAGCTATACCCCCTTGGCTTATGATTGGGCTCACTGGTTCTTAAAAAGTAATGTTCTGAGGAAACCAATTTCTCAAAATTAAGGATGCTTGTTGAAATCCCTACCAATAAAGATTGCCAGTGAGAGAGTGGATGACTCTGCATGAGAAATAGGCTCAAGGGTAACAAGTTGAAGAAGAGCTTTCTTGGAAAGGTAACCATATCGTTGAATAGCATGAGTAAAGCTGGCACTTGAAGGGGGCACCCAGATTTGAAGCTATGCCCCCTTGGCTTATGATTGGGCTCACTGGTTCTTAAAAAGTAATGTTCTGAGGAAACCAATTTCTCAAAAGTAAGGATGCTTGTTGAAATCCCTACCAATGAAGATTGCCAGTGAGAGAGTGGATGACAAGTTCTGCATGAGAAAAATGCTCAAGGGTAACAAGTTGAAGGAGAGCTTTCTTGGAAAGGTAACCATATCGTTGGATGGCATTAGTAAAGCTGGCACTTGAAGGGCGCACCCGGATTTGAACCAGGGACCTCTCGATCTGCAGTCGAATGCTCTTCCACTGAGCTATACCCCCTTGGCTTATGATTGGGCTCACTGGTTCTTAAAAAGTAATGTTCTGAGGAAACCAATTTCTCAAAAGTAAGGATGCTTGTTGAAATCCCTACCAATAAAGATTGCCAGTGAGAGAGTGGATGACTCTGCATGAGAAATAGGCTCAAGGGTAACAAGTTGAAGAAGAGCTTTCTTGGAAAGGTAACCATATCGTTGAATAGCATGAGTAAAGCTGGCACTTGAAGGGGGCACCCAGATTTGAAGCTATGCCCCCTTGGCTTATGATTGGGCTCACTGGTTCTTAAAAAGTAATGTTCTGAGGAAACCAATTTCTCAAAAGTAAGAATGCTTGTTGAAATCCCTACCAATGAAGATTGCCAGTGAGAGAGTGGATGACAAGTTCTGCATGAGAAAAATGCTCAAGGGTAACAAGTTGAAGGAGAGCTTTCTTGGAAAGGTAACCATATCGTTGGATGGCATTAGTAAAGCTGGCACTTGAAGGGGGCACCTGGATTTGAACCAGGGACCTCTCGATCTGCAGTCGAATGCTCTTCCACTGAGCTATACCCCCTTGGCTTATGATTGGGCTCACTGGTTCTTAAAAAGTAATGTTCTGAGGAAACCAATTTCTCAAAAGTAAGGATGCTTGTTGAAATCCCTACCAATAAAGATTGCCAGTGAGAGAGTGGATGACTCTGCATGAGAAATAGGCTCAAGGGTAACAAGTTGAAGAAGAGCTTTCTTGGAAAGGTAACCATATCGTTGAATAGCATGAGTAAAGCTGGCACTTGAAGGGGGCACCCAGATTTGAAGCTTTGCCGCTTGGCTTATGATTGGGCTCACTGGTTCTTAAAAAGTAATGTTCTGAGGAAACCAATTTCTCAAAAGTAAGGATGCTTGTTGAAATCCCTACCAATGAAGATTGCCAGTGAGAGAGTGGATGACAAGTTCTGCATGAGAAAAATGCTCAAGGGTAACAAGTTGAAGGAGAGCTTTCTTGGAAAGGTAACCATATCGTTGGATGGCATTAGTAAAGCTGGCACTTGAAGGGGGCACCCGGATTTGAACCAGGGACCTCTCGATCTGCAGTCGAATGCTCTTCCACTGAGCTATACCCCCTTGGCTTATGATTGGGCTCACTGGTTCTTAAAAAGTAATGTTCTGAGGAAACCAATTTCTCAAAATTAAGGATGCTTGTTGAAATCCCTACCAATAAAGATTGCCAGTGAGAGAGTGGATGACTCTGCATGAGAAATAGGCTCAAGGGTAACAAGTTGAAGAAGAGCTTTCTTGGAAAGGTAACCATATCGTTGAATAGCATGAGTAAAGCTGGCACTTGAAGGGGGCACCCAGATTTGAAGCTATGCCCCCTTGGCTTATGATTGGGCTCACTGGTTCTTAAAAAGTAATGTTCTGAGGAAACCAATTTCTCAAAAGTAAGGATGCTTGTTGAAATCCCTACCAATGAAGATTGCCAGTGAGAGAGTGGATGACAAGTTCTGCATGAGAAAAATGCTCAAGGGTAACAAGTTGAAGGAGAGCTTTCTTGGAAAGGTAACCATATCGTTGGATGGCATTAGTAAAGCTGGCACTTGAAGGGGGCACCCGGATTTGAACCAGGGACCTCTCGATCTGCAGTCGAATGCTCTTCCACTGAGCTATACCCCCTTGGCTTATGATTGGGCTCACTGGTTCTTAAAAAGTAATGTTCTGAGGAAACCAATTTCTCAAAATTAAGGATGCTTGTTGAAATCCCTACCAATAAAGATTGCCAGTGAGAGAGTGGATGACTCTGCATGAGAAATAGGCTCAAGGGTAACAAGTTGAAGAAGAGCTTTCTTGGAAAGGTAACCATATCGTTGAATAGCATGAGTAAAGCTGGCACTTGAAGGGGGCACCCAGATTTGAAGCTATGCCCCCTTGGCTTATGATTGGGCTCACTGGTTCTTAAAAAGTAATGTTCTGAGGAAACCAATTTCTCAAAAGTAAGAATGCTTGTTGAAATCCCTACCAATGAAGATTGCCAGTGAGAGAGTGGATGACAAGTTCTGCATGAGAAAAATGCTCAAGGGTAACAAGTTGAAGGAGAGCTTTCTTGGAAAGGTAACCATATCGTTGGATGGCATTAGTAAAGCTGGCACTTGAAGGGGGCACCTGGATTTGAACCAGGGACCTCTCGATCTGCAGTCGAATGCTCTTCCACTGAGCTATACCCCCTTGGCTTATGATTGGGCTCACTGGTTCTTAAAAAGTAATGTTCTGAGGAAACCAATTTCTCAAAAGTAAGGATGCTTGTTGAAATCCCTACCAATAAAGATTGCCAGTGAGAGAGTGGATGACTCTGCATGAGAAATAGGCTCAAGGGTAACAAGTTGAAGAAGAGCTTTCTTGGAAAGGTAACCATATCGTTGAATAGCATGAGTAAAGCTGGCACTTGAAGGGGGCACCCAGATTTGAAGCTTTGCCGCTTGGCTTATGATTGGGCTCACTGGTTCTTAAAAAGTAATGTTCTGAGGAAACCAATTTCTCAAAAGTAAGGATGCTTGTTGAAATCCCTACCAATGAAGATTGCCAGTGAGAGAGTGGATGACAAGTTCTGCATGAGAAAAATGCTCAAGGGTAACAAGTTGAAGGAGAGCTTTCTTGGAAAGGTAACCATATCGTTGGATGGCATTAGTAAAGCTGGCACTTGAAGGGGGCACCCGGATTTGAACCAGGGACCTCTCGATCTGCAGTCGAATGCTCTTCCACTGAGCTATACCCCCTTGGCTTATGATTGGGCTCACTGGTTCTTAAAAAGTAATGTTCTGAGGAAACCAATTTCTCAAAATTAAGGATGCTTGTTGAAATCCCTACCAATAAAGATTGCCAGTGAGAGAGTGGATGACTCTGCATGAGAAATAGGCTCAAGGGTAACAAGTTGAAGAAGAGCTTTCTTGGAAAGGTAACCATATCGTTGAATAGCATGAGTAAAGCTGGCACTTGAAGGGGGCACCCAGATTTGAAGCTATGCCCCCTTGGCTTATGATTGGGCTCACTGGTTCTTAAAAAGTAATGTTCTGAGGAAACCAATTTCTCAAAAGTAAGAATGCTTGTTGAAATCCCTACCAATGAAGATTGCCAGTGAGAGAGTGGATGACAAGTTCTGCATGAGAAAAATGCTCAAGGGTAACAAGTTGAAGGAGAGCTTTCTTGGAAAGGTAACCATATCGTTGGATGGCATTAGTAAAGCTGGCACTTGAAGGGGGCACCTGGATTTGAACCAGGGACCTCTCGATCTGCAGTCGAATGCTCTTCCACTGAGCTATACCCCCTTGGCTTATGATTGGGCTCACTGGTTCTTAAAAAGTAATGTTCTGAGGAAACCAATTTCTCAAAAGTAAGGATGCTTGTTGAAATCCCTACCAATAAAGATTGCCAGTGAGAGAGTGGATGACTCTGCATGAGAAATAGGCTCAAGGGTAACAAGTTGAAGAAGAGCTTTCTTGGAAAGGTAACCATATCGTTGAATAGCATGAGTAAAGCTGGCACTTGAAGGGGGCACCCAGATTTGAAGCTTTGCCGCTTGGCTTATGATTGGGCTCACTGGTTCTTAAAAAGTAATGTTCTGAGGAAACCAATTTCTCAAAAGTAAGGATGCTTGTTGAAATCCCTACCAATGAAGATTGCCAGTGAGAGAGTGGATGACAAGTTCTGCATGAGAAAAATGCTCAAGGGTAACAAGTTGAAGGAGAGCTTTCTTGGAAAGGTAACCATATCGTTGGATGGCATTAGTAAAGCTGGCACTTGAAGGGGGCACCCGGATTTGAACCAGGGACCTCTCGATCTGCAGTCGAATGCTCTTCCACTGAGCTATACCCCCTTGGCTTATGATTGGGCTCACTGGTTCTTAAAAAGTAATGTTCTGAGGAAACCAATTTCTCAAAATTAAGGATGCTTGTTGAAATCCCTACCAATAAAGATTGCCAGTGAGAGAGTGGATGACTCTGCATGAGAAATAGGCTCAAGGGTAACAAGTTGAAGAAGAGCTTTCTTGGAAAGGTAACCATATCGTTGAATAGCATGAGTAAAGCTGGCACTTGAAGGGGGCACCCAGATTTGAAGCTATGCCCCCTTGGCTTATGATTGGGCTCACTGGTTCTTAAAAAGTAATGTTCTGAGGAAACCAATTTCTCAAAAGTAAGGATGCTTGTTGAAATCCCTACCAATGAAGATTGCCAGTGAGAGAGTGGATGACAAGTTCTGCATGAGAAAAATGCTCAAGGGTAACAAGTTGAAGGAGAGCTTTCTTGGAAAGGTAACCATATCGTTGGATGGCATTAGTAAAGCTGGCACTTGAAGGGGGCACCCGGATTTGAACCAGGGACCTCTCGATCTGCAGTCGAATGCTCTTCCACTGAGCTATACCCCCTTGGCTTATGATTGGGCTCACTGGTTCTTAAAAAGTAATGTTCTGAGGAAACCAATTTCTCAAAAGTAAGGATGCTTGTTGAAATCCCTACCAATAAAGATTGCCAGTGAGAGAGTGGATGACTCTGCATGAGAAATAGGCTCAAGGGTAACAAGTTGAAGAAGAGCTTTCTTGGAAAGGTAACCATATCGTTGAATAGCATGAGTAAAGCTGGCACTTGAAGGGGGCACCCAGATTTGAAGCTATGCCCCCTTGGCTTATGATTGGGCTCACTGGTTCTTAAAAAGTAATGTTCTGAGGAAACCAATTTCTCAAAAGTAAGGATGCTTGTTGAAATCCCTACCAATGAAGATTGCCAGTGAGAGAGTGGATGACAAGTTCTGCATGAGAAAAATGCTCAAGGGTAACAAGTTGAAGGAGAGCTTTCTTGGAAAGGTAACCATATCGTTGGATGGCATTAGTAAAGCTGGCACTTGAAGGGGGCACCCGGATTTGAACCAGGGACCTCTCGATCTGCAGTCGAATGCTCTTCCACTGAGCTATACCCCCTTGGCTTATGATTGGGCTCACTGGTTCTTAAAAAGTAATGTTCTGAGGAAACCAATTTCTCAAAATTAAGGATGCTTGTTGAAATCCCTACCAATAAAGATTGCCAGTGAGAGAGTGGATGACTCTGCATGAGAAATAGGCTCAAGGGTAACAAGTTGAAGAAGAGCTTTCTTGGAAAGGTAACCATATCGTTGAATAGCATGAGTAAAGCTGGCACTTGAAGGGGGCACCCAGATTTGAAGCTATGCCCCCTTGGCTTATGATTGGGCTCACTGGTTCTTAAAAAGTAATGTTCTGAGGAAACCAATTTCTCAAAAGTAAGGATGCTTGTTGAAATCCCTACCAATGAAGATTGCCAGTGAGAGAGTGGATGACAAGTTCTGCATGAGAAAAATGCTCAAGGGTAACAAGTTGAAGGAGAGCTTTCTTGGAAAGGTAACCATATCGTTGGATGGCATTAGTAAAGCTGGCACTTGAAGGGGGCACCCGGATTTGAACCAGGGACCTCTCGATCTGCAGTCGAATGCTCTTCCACTGAGCTATACCCCCTTGGCTTATGATTGGGCTCACTGGTTCTTAAAAAGTAATGTTCTGAGGAAACCAATTTCTCAAAATTAAGGATGCTTGTTGAAATCCCTACCAATAAAGATTGCCAGTGAGAGAGTGGATGACTCTGCATGAGAAATAGGCTCAAGGGTAACAAGTTGAAGAAGAGCTTTCTTGGAAAGGTAACCATATCGTTGAATAGCATGAGTAAAGCTGGCACTTGAAGGGGGCACCCAGATTTGAAGCTATGCCCCCTTGGCTTATGATTGGGCTCACTGGTTCTTAAAAAGTAATGTTCTGAGGAAACCAATTTCTCAAAAGTAAGGATGCTTGTTGAAATCCCTACCAATGAAGATTGCCAGTGAGAGAGTGGATGACAAGTTCTGCATGAGAAAAATGCTCAAGGGTAACAAGTTGAAGGAGAGCTTTCTTGGAAAGGTAACCATATCGTTGGATGGCATTAGTAAAGCTGGCACTTGAAGGGGGCACCCGGATTTGAACCAGGGACCTCTCGATCTGCAGTCGAATGCTCTTCCACTGAGCTATACCCCCTTGGCTTATGATTGGGCTCACTGGTTCTTAAAAAGTAATGTTCTGAGGAAACCAATTTCTCAAAAGTAAGGATGCTTGTTGAAATCCCTACCAATAAAGATTGCCAGTGAGAGAGTGGATGACTCTGCATGAGAAATAGGCTCAAGGGTAACAAGTTGAAGAAGAGCTTTCTTGGAAAGGTAACCATATCGTTGAATAGCATGAGTAAAGCTGGCACTTGAAGGGGGCACCCAGATTTGAAGCTATGCCCCCTTGGCTTATGATTGGGCTCACTGGTTCTTAAAAAGTAATGTTCTGAGGAAACCAATTTCTCAAAAGTAAGGATGCTTGTTGAAATCCCTACCAATGAAGATTGCCAGTGAGAGAGTGGATGACAAGTTCTGCATGAGAAAAATGCTCAAGGGTAACAAGTTGAAGGAGAGCTTTCTTGGAAAGGTAACCATATCGTTGGATGGCATTAGTAAAGCTGGCACTTGAAGGGGGCACCCGGATTTGAACCAGGGACCTCTCGATCTGCAGTCGAATGCTCTTCCACTGAGCTATACCCCCTTGGCTTATGATTGGGCTCACTGGTTCTTAAAAAGTAATGTTCTGAGGAAACCAATTTCTCAAAAGTAAGGATGCTTGTTGAAATCCCTACCAATAAAGATTGCCAGTGAGAGAGTGGATGACTCTGCATGAGAAATAGGCTCAAGGGTAACAAGTTGAAGAAGAGCTTTCTTGGAAAGGTAACCATATCGTTGAATAGCATGAGTAAAGCTGGCACTTGAAGGGGGCACCCAGATTTGAAGCTATGCCCCCTTGGCTTATGATTGGGCTCACTGGTTCTTAAAAAGTAATGTTCTGAGGAAACCAATTTCTCAAAAGTAAGGATGCTTGTTGAAATCCCTACCAATGAAGATTGCCAGTGAGAGAGTGGATGACAAGTTCTGCATGAGAAAAATGCTCAAGGGTAACAAGTTGAAGGAGAGCTTTCTTGGAAAGGTAACCATATCGTTGGATGGCATTAGTAAAGCTGGCACTTGAAGGGGGCACCCGGATTTGAACCAGGGACCTCTCGATCTGCAGTCGAATGCTCTTCCACTGAGCTATACCCCCTTGGCTTATGATTGGGCTCACTGGTTCTTAAAAAGTAATGTTCTGAGGAAACCAATTTCTCAAAATTAAGGATGCTTGTTGAAATCCCTACCAATAAAGATTGCCAGTGAGAGAGTGGATGACTCTGCATGAGAAATAGGCTCAAGGGTAACAAGTTGAAGAAGAGCTTTCTTGGAAAGGTAACCATATCGTTGAATAGCATGAGTAAAGCTGGCACTTGAAGGGGGCACCCAGATTTGAAGCTATGCCCCCTTGGCTTATGATTGGGCTCACTGGTTCTTAAAAAGTAATGTTCTGAGGAAACCAATTTCTCAAAAGTAAGGATGCTTGTTGAAATCCCTACCAATGAAGATTGCCAGTGAGAGAGTGGATGACAAGTTCTGCATGAGAAAAATGCTCAAGGGTAACAAGTTGAAGGAGAGCTTTCTTGGAAAGGTAACCATATCGTTGGATGGCATTAGTAAAGCTGGCACTTGAAGGGGGCACCCGGATTTGAACCAGGGACCTCTCGATCTGCAGTCGAATGCTCTTCCACTGAGCTATACCCCCTTGGCTTATGATTGGGCTCACTGGTTCTTAAAAAGTAATGTTCTGAGGAAACCAATTTCTCAAAATTAAGGATGCTTGTTGAAATCCCTACCAATAAAGATTGCCAGTGAGAGAGTGGATGACTCTGCATGAGAAATAGGCTCAAGGGTAACAAGTTGAAGAAGAGCTTTCTTGGAAAGGTAACCATATCGTTGAATAGCATGAGTAAAGCTGGCACTTGAAGGGGGCACCCAGATTTGAAGCTATGCCCCCTTGGCTTATGATTGGGCTCACTGGTTCTTAAAAAGTAATGTTCTGAGGAAACCAATTTCTCAAAAGTAAGGATGCTTGTTGAAATCCCTACCAATGAAGATTGCCAGTGAGAGAGTGGATGACAAGTTCTGCATGAGAAAAATGCTCAAGGGTAACAAGTTGAAGGAGAGCTTTCTTGGAAAGGTAACCATATCGTTGGATGGCATTAGTAAAGCTGGCACTTGAAGGGGGCACCCGGATTTGAACCAGGGACCTCTCGATCTGCAGTCGAATGCTCTTCCACTGAGCTATACCCCCTTGGCTTATGATTGGGCTCACTGGTTCTTAAAAAGTAATGTTCTGAGGAAACCAATTTCTCAAAAGTAAGGATGCTTGTTGAAATCCCTACCAATAAAGATTGCCAGTGAGAGAGTGGATGACTCTGCATGAGAAATAGGCTCAAGGGTAACAAGTTGAAGGAGAGCTTTCTTGGAAAGGTAACCATATCGTTGGATGGCATTAGTAAAGCTGGCACTTGAAGGGGGCACCCAGATTTGAAGCTATGCCCCCTTGGCTTATGATTGGGCTCACTGGTTCTTAAAAAGTAATGTTCTGAGGAAACCAATTTCTCAAAAGTAAGGATGCTTGTTGAAATCCCTACCAATAAAGATTGCCAGTGAGAGAGTGGATGACTCTGCATGAGAAATAGGCTCAAGGGTAACAAGTTGAAGAAGAGCTTTCTTGGAAAGGTAACCATATCGTTGAATAGCATGAGTAAAGCTGGCACTTGAAGGGGGCACCCAGATTTGAAGCTATGCCCCCTTGGCTTATGATTGGGCTCACTGGTTCTTAAAAAGTAATGTTCTGAGGAAACCAATTTCTCAAAAGTAAGGATGCTTGTTGAAATCCCTACCAATGAAGATTGCCAGTGAGAGAGTGGATGACAAGTTCTGCATGAGAAAAATGCTCAAGGGTAACAAGTTGAAGGAGAGCTTTCTTGGAAAGGTAACCATATCGTTGGATGGCATTAGTAAAGCTGGCACTTGAAGGGGGCACCCGGATTTGAACCAGGGACCTCTCGATCTGCAGTCGAATGCTCTTCCACTGAGCTATACCCCCTTGGCTTATGATTGGGCTCACTGGTTCTTAAAAAGTAATGTTCTGAGGAAACCAATTTCTCAAAAGTAAGGATGCTTGTTGAAATCCCTACCAATAAAGATTGCCAGTGAGAGAGTGGATGACTCTGCATGAGAAATAGGCTCAAGGGTAACAAGTTGAAGGAGAGCTTTCTTGGAAAGGTAACCATATCGTTGGATGGCATTAGTAAAGCTGGCACTTGAAGGGGGCACCCAGATTTGAAGCTATGCCCCCTTGGCTTATGATTGGGCTCACTGGTTCTTAAAAAGTAATGTTCTGAGGAAACCAATTTCTCAAAAGTAAGGATGCTTGTTGAAATCCCTACCAATAAAGATTGCCAGTGAGAGAGTGGATGACTCTGCATGAGAAATAGGCTCAAGGGTAACAAGTTGAAGAAGAGCTTTCTTGGAAAGGTAACCATATCGTTGAATAGCATGAGTAAAGCTGGCACTTGAAGGGGGCACCCAGATTTGAAGCTATGCCCCCTTGGCTTATGATTGGGCTCACTGGTTCTTAAAAAGTAATGTTCTGAGGAAACCAATTTCTCAAAAGTAAGGATGCTTGTTGAAATCCCTACCAATGAAGATTGCCAGTGAGAGAGTGGATGACAAGTTCTGCATGAGAAAAATGCTCAAGGGTAACAAGTTGAAGGAGAGCTTTCTTGGAAAGGTAACCATATCGTTGGATGGCATTAGTAAAGCTGGCACTTGAAGGGGGCACCCGGATTTGAACCAGGGACCTCTCGATCTGCAGTCGAGCTATACCCCCTTGGCTTATGATTGGGCTCACTGGTTCTTAAAAAGTAATGTTCTGAGGAAACCAATTTCTCAAAATTAAGGATGCTTGTTGAAATCCCTACCAATAAAGATTGCCAGTGAGAGAGTGGATGACTCTGCATGAGAAATAGGCTCAAGGGTAACAAGTTGAAGAAGAGCTTTCTTGGAAAGGTAACCATATCGTTGAATAGCATGAGTAAAGCTGGCACTTGAAGGGGGCACCCAGATTTGAAGCTATGCCCCCTTGGCTTATGATTGGGCTCACTGGTTCTTAAAAAGTAATGTTCTGAGGAAACCAATTTCTCAAAAGTAAGGATGCTTGTTGAAATCCCTACCAATGAAGATTGCCAGTGAGAGAGTGGATGACAAGTTCTGCATGAGAAAAATGCTCAAGGGTAACAAGTTGAAGGAGAGCTTTCTTGGAAAGGTAACCATATCGTTGGATGGCATTAGTAAAGCTGGCACTTGAAGGGGGCACCCGGATTTGAACCAGGGACCTCTCGATCTGCAGTCGAATGCTCTTCCACTGAGCTATACCCCCTTGGCTTATGATTGGGCTCACTGGTTCTTAAAAAGTAATGTTCTGAGGAAACCAATTTCTCAAAATTAAGGATGCTTGTTGAAATCCCTACCAATAAAGATTGCCAGTGAGAGAGTGGATGACTCTGCATGAGAAATAGGCTCAAGGGTAACAAGTTGAAGAAGAGCTTTCTTGGAAAGGTAACCATATCGTTGAATAGCATGAGTAAAGCTGGCACTTGAAGGGGGCACCCAGATTTGAAGCTATGCCCCCTTGGCTTATGATTGGGCTCACTGGTTCTTAAAAAGTAATGTTCTGAGGAAACCAATTTCTCAAAAGTAAGGATGCTTGTTGAAATCCCTACCAATGAAGATTGCCAGTGAGAGAGTGGATGACAAGTTCTGCATGAGAAAAATGCTCAAGGGTAACAAGTTGAAGGAGAGCTTTCTTGGAAAGGTAACCATATCGTTGGATGGCATTAGTAAAGCTGGCACTTGAAGGGGGCACCCGGATTTGAACCAGGGACCTCTCGATCTGCAGTCGAATGCTCTTCCACTGAGCTATACCCCCTTGGCTTATGATTGGGCTCACTGGTTCTTAAAAAGTAATGTTCTGAGGAAACCAATTTCTCAAAAGTAAGGATGCTTGTTGAAATCCCTACCAATAAAGATTGCCAGTGAGAGAGTGGATGACTCTGCATGAGAAATAGGCTCAAGGGTAACAAGTTGAAGAAGAGCTTTCTTGGAAAGGTAACCATATCGTTGAATAGCATGAGTAAAGCTGGCACTTGAAGGGGGCACCCAGATTTGAAGCTATGCCCCCTTGGCTTATGATTGGGCTCACTGGTTCTTAAAAAGTAATGTTCTGAGGAAACCAATTTCTCAAAAGTAAGGATGCTTGTTGAAATCCCTACCAATGAAGATTGCCAGTGAGAGAGTGGATGACAAGTTCTGCATGAGAAAAATGCTCAAGGGTAACAAGTTGAAGGAGAGCTTTCTTGGAAAGGTAACCATATCGTTGGATGGCATTAGTAAAGCTGGCACTTGAAGGGGGCACCCGGATTTGAACCAGGGACCTCTCGATCTGCAGTCGAATGCTCTTCCACTGAGCTATACCCCCTTGGCTTATGATTGGGCTCACTGGTTCTTAAAAAGTAATGTTCTGAGGAAACCAATTTCTCAAAAGTAAGGATGCTTGTTGAAATCCCTACCAATAAAGATTGCCAGTGAGAGAGTGGATGACTCTGCATGAGAAATAGGCTCAAGGGTAACAAGTTGAAGAAGAGCTTTCTTGGAAAGGTAACCATATCGTTGAATAGCATGAGTAAAGCTGGCACTTGAAGGGGGCACCCAGATTTGAAGCTATGCCCCCTTGGCTTATGATTGGGCTCACTGGTTCTTAAAAAGTAATGTTCTGAGGAAACCAATTTCTCAAAAGTAAGGATGCTTGTTGAAATCCCTACCAATGAAGATTGCCAGTGAGAGAGTGGATGACAAGTTCTGCATGAGAAAAATGCTCAAGGGTAACAAGTTGAAGGAGAGCTTTCTTGGAAAGGTAACCATATCGTTGGATGGCATTAGTAAAGCTGGCACTTGAAGGGGGCACCCGGATTTGAACCAGGGACCTCTCGATCTGCAGTCGAATGCTCTTCCACTGAGCTATACCCCCTTGGCTTATGATTGGGCTCACTGGTTCTTAAAAAGTAATGTTCTGAGGAAACCAATTTCTCAAAATTAAGGATGCTTGTTGAAATCCCTACCAATAAAGATTGCCAGTGAGAGAGTGGATGACTCTGCATGAGAAATAGGCTCAAGGGTAACAAGTTGAAGAAGAGCTTTCTTGGAAAGGTAACCATATCGTTGAATAGCATGAGTAAAGCTGGCACTTGAAGGGGGCACCCAGATTTGAAGCTATGCCCCCTTGGCTTATGATTGGGCTCACTGGTTCTTAAAAAGTAATGTTCTGAGGAAACCAATTTCTCAAAAGTAAGGATGCTTGTTGAAATCCCTACCAATGAAGATTGCCAGTGAGAGAGTGGATGACAAGTTCTGCATGAGAAAAATGCTCAAGGGTAACAAGTTGAAGGAGAGCTTTCTTGGAAAGGTAACCATATCGTTGGATGGCATTAGTAAAGCTGGCACTTGAAGGGGGCACCCGGATTTGAACCAGGGACCTCTCGATCTGCAGTCGAATGCTCTTCCACTGAGCTATACCCCCTTGGCTTATGATTGGGCTCACTGGTTCTTAAAAAGTAATGTTCTGAGGAAACCAATTTCTCAAAATTAAGGATGCTTGTTGAAATCCCTACCAATAAAGATTGCCAGTGAGAGAGTGGATGACTCTGCATGAGAAATAGGCTCAAGGGTAACAAGTTGAAGAAGAGCTTTCTTGGAAAGGTAACCATATCGTTGAATAGCATGAGTAAAGCTGGCACTTGAAGGGGGCACCCAGATTTGAAGCTATGCCCCCTTGGCTTATGATTGGGCTCACTGGTTCTTAAAAAGTAATGTTCTGAGGAAACCAATTTCTCAAAAGTAAGGATGCTTGTTGAAATCCCTACCAATGAAGATTGCCAGTGAGAGAGTGGATGACAAGTTCTGCATGAGAAAAATGCTCAAGGGTAACAAGTTGAAGGAGAGCTTTCTTGGAAAGGTAACCATATCGTTGGATGGCATTAGTAAAGCTGGCACTTGAAGGGGGCACCCGGATTTGAACCAGGGACCTCTCGATCTGCAGTCGAATGCTCTTCCACTGAGCTATACCCCCTTGGCTTATGATTGGGCTCACTGGTTCTTAAAAAGTAATGTTCTGAGGAAACCAATTTCTCAAAAGTAAGGATGCTTGTTGAAATCCCTACCAATAAAGATTGCCAGTGAGAGAGTGGATGACTCTGCATGAGAAATAGGCTCAAGGGTAACAAGTTGAAGAAGAGCTTTCTTGGAAAGGTAACCATATCGTTGAATAGCATGAGTAAAGCTGGCACTTGAAGGGGGCACCCAGATTTGAAGCTATGCCCCCTTGGCTTATGATTGGGCTCACTGGTTCTTAAAAAGTAATGTTCTGAGGAAACCAATTTCTCAAAAGTAAGGATGCTTGTTGAAATCCCTACCAATGAAGATTGCCAGTGAGAGAGTGGATGACAAGTTCTGCATGAGAAAAATGCTCAAGGGTAACAAGTTGAAGGAGAGCTTTCTTGGAAAGGTAACCATATCGTTGGATGGCATTAGTAAAGCTGGCACTTGAAGGGGGCACCCGGATTTGAACCAGGGACCTCTCGATCTGCAGTCGAATGCTCTTCCACTGAGCTATACCCCCTTGGCTTATGATTGGGCTCACTGGTTCTTAAAAAGTAATGTTCTGAGGAAACCAATTTCTCAAAATTAAGGATGCTTGTTGAAATCCCTACCAATAAAGATTGCCAGTGAGAGAGTGGATGACTCTGCATGAGAAATAGGCTCAAGGGTAACAAGTTGAAGAAGAGCTTTCTTGGAAAGGTAACCATATCGTTGAATAGCATGAGTAAAGCTGGCACTTGAAGGGGGCACCCAGATTTGAAGCTATGCCCCCTTGGCTTATGATTGGGCTCACTGGTTCTTAAAAAGTAATGTTCTGAGGAAACCAATTTCTCAAAAGTAAGGATGCTTGTTGAAATCCCTACCAATGAAGATTGCCAGTGAGAGAGTGGATGACAAGTTCTGCATGAGAAAAATGCTCAAGGGTAACAAGTTGAAGGAGAGCTTTCTTGGAAAGGTAACCATATCGTTGGATGGCATTAGTAAAGCTGGCACTTGAAGGGGGCACCCGGATTTGAACCAGGGACCTCTCGATCTGCAGTCGAATGCTCTTCCACTGAGCTATACCCCCTTGGCTTATGATTGGGCTCACTGGTTCTTAAAAAGTAATGTTCTGAGGAAACCAATTTCTCAAAATTAAGGATGCTTGTTGAAATCCCTACCAATAAAGATTGCCAGTGAGAGAGTGGATGACTCTGCATGAGAAATAGGCTCAAGGGTAACAAGTTGAAGAAGAGCTTTCTTGGAAAGGTAACCATATCGTTGAATAGCATGAGTAAAGCTGGCACTTGAAGGGGGCACCCAGATTTGAAGCTATGCCCCCTTGGCTTATGATTGGGCTCACTGGTTCTTAAAAAGTAATGTTCTGAGGAAACCAATTTCTCAAAAGTAAGGATGCTTGTTGAAATCCCTACCAATGAAGATTGCCAGTGAGAGAGTGGATGACAAGTTCTGCATGAGAAAAATGCTCAAGGGTAACAAGTTGAAGGAGAGCTTTCTTGGAAAGGTAACCATATCGTTGGATGGCATTAGTAAAGCTGGCACTTGAAGGGGGCACCCGGATTTGAACCAGGGACCTCTCGATCTGCAGTCGAATGCTCTTCCACTGAGCTATACCCCCTTGGCTTATGATTGGGCTCACTGGTTCTTAAAAAGTAATGTTCTGAGGAAACCAATTTCTCAAAATTAAGGATGCTTGTTGAAATCCCTACCAATAAAGATTGCCAGTGAGAGAGTGGATGACTCTGCATGAGAAATAGGCTCAAGGGTAACAAGTTGAAGAAGAGCTTTCTTGGAAAGGTAACCATATCGTTGAATAGCATGAGTAAAGCTGGCACTTGAAGGGGGCACCCAGATTTGAAGCTATGCCCCCTTGGCTTATGATTGGGCTCACTGGTTCTTAAAAAGTAATGTTCTGAGGAAACCAATTTCTCAAAAGTAAGGATGCTTGTTGAAATCCCTACCAATGAAGATTGCCAGTGAGAGAGTGGATGACAAGTTCTGCATGAGAAAAATGCTCAAGGGTAACAAGTTGAAGGAGAGCTTTCTTGGAAAGGTAACCATATCGTTGGATGGCATTAGTAAAGCTGGCACTTGAAGGGGGCACCCGGATTTGAACCAGGGACCTCTCGATCTGCAGTCGAATGCTCTTCCACTGAGCTATACCCCCTTGGCTTATGATTGGGCTCACTGGTTCTTAAAAAGTAATGTTCTGAGGAAACCAATTTCTCAAAAGTAAGGATGCTTGTTGAAATCCCTACCAATAAAGATTGCCAGTGAGAGAGTGGATGACTCTGCATGAGAAATAGGCTCAAGGGTAACAAGTTGAAGAAGAGCTTTCTTGGAAAGGTAACCATATCGTTGAATAGCATGAGTAAAGCTGGCACTTGAAGGGGGCACCCAGATTTGAAGCTATGCCCCCTTGGCTTATGATTGGGCTCACTGGTTCTTAAAAAGTAATGTTCTGAGGAAACCAATTTCTCAAAAGTAAGGATGCTTGTTGAAATCCCTACCAATGAAGATTGCCAGTGAGAGAGTGGATGACAAGTTCTGCATGAGAAAAATGCTCAAGGGTAACAAGTTGAAGGAGAGCTTTCTTGGAAAGGTAACCATATCGTTGGATGGCATTAGTAAAGCTGGCACTTGAAGGGGGCACCCGGATTTGAACCAGGGACCTCTCGATCTGCAGTCGAATGCTCTTCCACTGAGCTATACCCCCTTGGCTTATGATTGGGCTCACTGGTTCTTAAAAAGTAATGTTCTGAGGAAACCAATTTCTCAAAATTAAGGATGCTTGTTGAAATCCCTACCAATGAAGATTGCCAGTGAGAGAGTGGATGACAAGTTCTGCATGAGAAAAATGCTCAAGGGTAACAAGTTGAAGGAGAGCTTTCTTGGAAAGGTAACCATATCGTTGGATGGCATTAGTAAAGCTGGCACTTGAAGGGGGCACCCGGATTTGAACCAGGGACCTCTCGATCTGCAGTCGAATGCTCTTCCACTGAGCTATACCCCCTTGGCTTATGATTGGGCTCACTGGTTCTTAAAAAGTAATGTTCTGAGGAAACCAATTTCTCAAAAGTAAGGATGCTTGTTGAAATCCCTACCAATAAAGATTGCCAGTGAGAGAGTGGATGACTCTGCATGAGAAATAGGCTCAAGGGTAACAAGTTGAAGAAGAGCTTTCTTGGAAAGGTAACCATATCGTTGAATAGCATGAGTAAAGCTGGCACTTGAAGGGGGCACCCAGATTTGAAGCTATGCCCCCTTGGCTTATGATTGGGCTCACTGGTTCTTAAAAAGTAATGTTCTGAGGAAACCAATTTCTCAAAAGTAAGGATGCTTGTTGAAATCCCTACCAATGAAGATTGCCAGTGAGAGAGTGGATGACAAGTTCTGCATGAGAAAAATGCTCAAGGGTAACAAGTTGAAGGAGAGCTTTCTTGGAAAGGTAACCATATCGTTGGATGGCATTAGTAAAGCTGGCACTTGAAGGGGGCACCCGGATTTGAACCAGGGACCTCTCGATCTGCAGTCGAATGCTCTTCCACTGAGCTATACCCCCTTGGCTTATGATTGGGCTCACTGGTTCTTAAAAAGTAATGTTCTGAGGAAACCAATTTCTCAAAATTAAGGATGCTTGTTGAAATCCCTACCAATAAAGATTGCCAGTGAGAGAGTGGATGACTCTGCATGAGAAATAGGCTCAAGGGTAACAAGTTGAAGAAGAGCTTTCTTGGAAAGGTAACCATATCGTTGAATAGCATGAGTAAAGCTGGCACTTGAAGGGGGCACCCAGATTTGAAGCTATGCCCCCTTGGCTTATGATTGGGCTCACTGGTTCTTAAAAAGTAATGTTCTGAGGAAACCAATTTCTCAAAAGTAAGGATGCTTGTTGAAATCCCTACCAATGAAGATTGCCAGTGAGAGAGTGGATGACAAGTTCTGCATGAGAAAAATGCTCAAGGGTAACAAGTTGAAGGAGAGCTTTCTTGGAAAGGTAACCATATCGTTGGATGGCATTAGTAAAGCTGGCACTTGAAGGGGGCACCCGGATTTGAACCAGGGACCTCTCGATCTGCAGTCGAATGCTCTTCCACTGAGCTATACCCCCTTGGCTTATGATTGGGCTCACTGGTTCTTAAAAAGTAATGTTCTGAGGAAACCAATTTCTCAAAATTAAGGATGCTTGTTGAAATCCCTACCAATAAAGATTGCCAGTGAGAGAGTGGATGACTCTGCATGAGAAATAGGCTCAAGGGTAACAAGTTGAAGAAGAGCTTTCTTGGAAAGGTAACCATATCGTTGAATAGCATGAGTAAAGCTGGCACTTGAAGGGGGCACCCAGATTTGAAGCTATGCCCCCTTGGCTTATGATTGGGCTCACTGGTTCTTAAAAAGTAATGTTCTGAGGAAACCAATTTCTCAAAAGTAAGGATGCTTGTTGAAATCCCTACCAATGAAGATTGCCAGTGAGAGAGTGGATGACAAGTTCTGCATGAGAAAAATGCTCAAGGGTAACAAGTTGAAGGAGAGCTTTCTTGGAAAGGTAACCATATCGTTGGATGGCATTAGTAAAGCTGGCACTTGAAGGGGGCACCCGGATTTGAACCAGGGACCTCTCGATCTGCAGTCGAATGCTCTTCCACTGAGCTATACCCCCTTGGCTTATGATTGGGCTCACTGGTTCTTAAAAAGTAATGTTCTGAGGAAACCAATTTCTCAAAATTAAGGATGCTTGTTGAAATCCCTACCAATAAAGATTGCCAGTGAGAGAGTGGATGACTCTGCATGAGAAATAGGCTCAAGGGTAACAAGTTGAAGAAGAGCTTTCTTGGAAAGGTAACCATATCGTTGAATAGCATGAGTAAAGCTGGCACTTGAAGGGGGCACCCAGATTTGAAGCTATGCCCCCTTGGCTTATGATTGGGCTCACTGGTTCTTAAAAAGTAATGTTCTGAGGAAACCAATTTCTCAAAAGTAAGGATGCTTGTTGAAATCCCTACCAATGAAGATTGCCAGTGAGAGAGTGGATGACAAGTTCTGCATGAGAAAAATGCTCAAGGGTAACAAGTTGAAGGAGAGCTTTCTTGGAAAGGTAACCATATCGTTG
The DNA here is from genome assembly GCF_035609145.1 of Eleutherodactylus coqui. Taxonomy (NCBI): domain Eukaryota; kingdom Metazoa; phylum Chordata; class Amphibia; order Anura; family Eleutherodactylidae; genus Eleutherodactylus; species Eleutherodactylus coqui. Next base: position 43,525,720 of record NC_089849.1, on the reverse strand, counting down.
GATGGCATTAGTAAAGCTGGCACTTGAAGGGGGCACCCGGATTTGAACCAGGGACCTCTCGATCTGCAGTCGAATGCTCTTCCACTGAGCTATACCCCCTTGGCTTATGATTGGGCTCACTGGTTCTTAAAAAGTAATGTTCTGAGGAAACCAATTTCTCAAAAGTAAGGATGCTTGTTGAAATCCCTACCAATAAAGATTGCCAGTGAGAGAGTGGATGACTCTGCATGAGAAATAGGCTCAAGGGTAACAAGTTGAAGAAGAGCTTTCTTGGAAAGGTAACCATATCGTTGAATAGCATGAGTAAAGCTGGCACTTGAAGGGGGCACCCAGATTTGAAGCTATGCCCCCTTGGCTTATGATTGGGCTCACTGGTTCTTAAAAAGTAATGTTCTGAGGAAACCAATTTCTCAAAAGTAAGGATGCTTGTTGAAATCCCTACCAATGAAGATTGCCAGTGAGAGAGTGGATGACAAGTTCTGCATGAGAAAAATGCTCAAGGGTAACAAGTTGAAGGAGAGCTTTCTTGGAAAGGTAACCATATCGTTGGATGGCATTAGTAAAGCTGGCACTTGAAGGGGGCACCCGGATTTGAACCAGGGACCTCTCGATCTGCAGTCGAATGCTCTTCCACTGAGCTATACCCCCTTGGCTTATGATTGGGCTCACTGGTTCTTAAAAAGTAATGTTCTGAGGAAACCAATTTCTCAAAATTAAGGATGCTTGTTGAAATCCCTACCAATAAAGATTGCCAGTGAGAGAGTGGATGACTCTGCATGAGAAATAGGCTCAAGGGTAACAAGTTGAAGAAGAGCTTTCTTGGAAAGGTAACCATATCGTTGAATAGCATGAGTAAAGCTGGCACTTGAAGGGGGCACCCAGATTTGAAGCTATGCCCCCTTGGCTTATGATTGGGCTCACTGGTTCTTAAAAAGTAATGTTCTGAGGAAACCAATTTCTCAAAAGTAAGGATGCTTGTTGAAATCCCTACCAATGAAGATTGCCAGTGAGAGAGTGGATGACAAGTTCTGCATGAGAAAAATGCTCAAGGGTAACAAGTTGAAGGAGAGCTTTCTTGGAAAGGTAACCATATCGTTGGATGGCATTAGTAAAGCTGGCACTTGAAGGGGGCACCCGGATTTGAACCAGGGACCTCTCGATCTGCAGTCGAATGCTCTTCCACTGAGCTATACCCCCTTGGCTTATGATTGGGCTCACTGGTTCTTAAAAAGTAATGTTCTGAGGAAACCAATTTCTCAAAAGTAAGGATGCTTGTTGAAATCCCTACCAATAAAGATTGCCAGTGAGAGAGTGGATGACTCTGCATGAGAAATAGGCTCAAGGGTAACAAGTTGAAGAAGAGCTTTCTTGGAAAGGTAACCATATCGTTGAATAGCATGAGTAAAGCTGGCACTTGAAGGGGGCACCCAGATTTGAAGCTATGCCCCCTTGGCTTATGATTGGGCTCACTGGTTCTTAAAAAGTAATGTTCTGAGGAAACCAATTTCTCAAAAGTAAGGATGCTTGTTGAAATCCCTACCAATGAAGATTGCCAGTGAGAGAGTGGATGACAAGTTCTGCATGAGAAAAATGCTCAAGGGTAACAAGTTGAAGGAGAGCTTTCTTGGAAAGGTAACCATATCGTTGGATGGCATTAGTAAAGCTGGCACTTGAAGGGGGCACCCGGATTTGAACCAGGGACCTCTCGATCTGCAGTCGAATGCTCTTCCACTGAGCTATACCCCCTTGGCTTATGATTGGGCTCACTGGTTCTTAAAAAGTAATGTTCTGAGGAAACCAATTTCTCAAAAGTAAGGATGCTTGTTGAAATCCCTACCAATAAAGATTGCCAGTGAGAGAGTGGATGACTCTGCATGAGAAATAGGCTCAAGGGTAACAAGTTGAAGAAGAGCTTTCTTGGAAAGGTAACCATATCGTTGAATAGCATGAGTAAAGCTGGCACTTGAAGGGGGCACCCAGATTTGAAGCTATGCCCCCTTGGCTTATGATTGGGCTCACTGGTTCTTAAAAAGTAATGTTCTGAGGAAACCAATTTCTCAAAAGTAAGGATGCTTGTTGAAATCCCTACCAATGAAGATTGCCAGTGAGAGAGTGGATGACAAGTTCTGCATGAGAAAAATGCTCAAGGGTAACAAGTTGAAGGAGAGCTTTCTTGGAAAGGTAACCATATCGTTGGATGGCATTAGTAAAGCTGGCACTTGAAGGGGGCACCCGGATTTGAACCAGGGACCTCTCGATCTGCAGTCGAATGCTCTTCCACTGAGCTATACCCCCTTGGCTTATGATTGGGCTCACTGGTTCTTAAAAAGTAATGTTCTGAGGAAACCAATTTCTCAAAATTAAGGATGCTTGTTGAAATCCCTACCAATAAAGATTGCCAGTGAGAGAGTGGATGACTCTGCATGAGAAATAGGCTCAAGGGTAACAAGTTGAAGAAGAGCTTTCTTGGAAAGGTAACCATATCGTTGAATAGCATGAGTAAAGCTGGCACTTGAAGGGGGCACCCAGATTTGAAGCTATGCCCCCTTGGCTTATGATTGGGCTCACTGGTTCTTAAAAAGTAATGTTCTGAGGAAACCAATTTCTCAAAAGTAAGGATGCTTGTTGAAATCCCTACCAATGAAGATTGCCAGTGAGAGAGTGGATGACAAGTTCTGCATGAGAAAAATGCTCAAGGGTAACAAGTTGAAGGAGAGCTTTCTTGGAAAGGTAACCATATCGTTGGATGGCATTAGTAAAGCTGGCACTTGAAGGGGGCACCCGGATTTGAACCAGGGACCTCTCGATCTGCAGTCGAATGCTCTTCCACTGAGCTATACCCCCTTGGCTTATGATTGGGCTCACTGGTTCTTAAAAAGTAATGTTCTGAGGAAACCAATTTCTCAAAATTAAGGATGCTTGTTGAAATCCCTACCAATAAAGATTGCCAGTGAGAGAGTGGATGACTCTGCATGAGAAATAGGCTCAAGGGTAACAAGTTGAAGAAGAGCTTTCTTGGAAAGGTAACCATATCGTTGAATAGCATGAGTAAAGCTGGCACTTGAAGGGGGCACCCAGATTTGAAGCTATGCCCCCTTGGCTTATGATTGGGCTCACTGGTTCTTAAAAAGTAATGTTCTGAGGAAACCAATTTCTCAAAAGTAAGGATGCTTGTTGAAATCCCTACCAATGAAGATTGCCAGTGAGAGAGTGGATGACAAGTTCTGCATGAGAAAAATGCTCAAGGGTAACAAGTTGAAGGAGAGCTTTCTTGGAAAGGTAACCATATCGTTGGATGGCATTAGTAAAGCTGGCACTTGAAGGGGGCACCCGGATTTGAACCAGGGACCTCTCGATCTGCAGTCGAATGCTCTTCCACTGAGCTATACCCCCTTGGCTTATGATTGGGCTCACTGGTTCTTAAAAAGTAATGTTCTGAGGAAACCAATTTCTCAAAATTAAGGATGCTTGTTGAAATCCCTACCAATAAAGATTGCCAGTGAGAGAGTGGATGACTCTGCATGAGAAATAGGCTCAAGGGTAACAAGTTGAAGAAGAGCTTTCTTGGAAAGGTAACCATATCGTTGAATAGCATGAGTAAAGCTGGCACTTGAAGGGGGCACCCAGATTTGAAGCTATGCCCCCTTGGCTTATGATTGGGCTCACTGGTTCTTAAAAAGTAATGTTCTGAGGAAACCAATTTCTCAAAAGTAAGGATGCTTGTTGAAATCCCTACCAATGAAGATTGCCAGTGAGAGAGTGGATGACAAGTTCTGCATGAGAAAAATGCTCAAGGGTAACAAGTTGAAGGAGAGCTTTCTTGGAAAGGTAACCATATCGTTGGATGGCATTAGTAAAGCTGGCACTTGAAGGGGGCACCCGGATTTGAACCAGGGACCTCTCGATCTGCAGTCGAATGCTCTTCCACTGAGCTATACCCCCTTGGCTTATGATTGGGCTCACTGGTTCTTAAAAAGTAATGTTCTGAGGAAACCAATTTCTCAAAAGTAAGGATGCTTGTTGAAATCCCTACCAATAAAGATTGCCAGTGAGAGAGTGGATGACTCTGCATGAGAAATAGGCTCAAGGGTAACAAGTTGAAGAAGAGCTTTCTTGGAAAGGTAACCATATCGTTGAATAGCATGAGTAAAGCTGGCACTTGAAGGGGGCACCCAGATTTGAAGCTATGCCCCCTTGGCTTATGATTGGGCTCACTGGTTCTTAAAAAGTAATGTTCTGAGGAAACCAATTTCTCAAAAGTAAGGATGCTTGTTGAAATCCCTACCAATGAAGATTGCCAGTGAGAGAGTGGATGACAAGTTCTGCATGAGAAAAATGCTCAAGGGTAACAAGTTGAAGGAGAGCTTTCTTGGAAAGGTAACCATATCGTTGGATGGCATTAGTAAAGCTGGCACTTGAAGGGGGCACCCGGATTTGAACCAGGGACCTCTCGATCTGCAGTCGAATGCTCTTCCACTGAGCTATACCCCCTTGGCTTATGATTGGGCTCACTGGTTCTTAAAAAGTAATGTTCTGAGGAAACCAATTTCTCAAAATTAAGGATGCTTGTTGAAATCCCTACCAATAAAGATTGCCAGTGAGAGAGTGGATGACTCTGCATGAGAAATAGGCTCAAGGGTAACAAGTTGAAGAAGAGCTTTCTTGGAAAGGTAACCATATCGTTGAATAGCATGAGTAAAGCTGGCACTTGAAGGGGGCACCCAGATTTGAAGCTATGCCCCCTTGGCTTATGATTGGGCTCACTGGTTCTTAAAAAGTAATGTTCTGAGGAAACCAATTTCTCAAAAGTAAGGATGCTTGTTGAAATCCCTACCAATGAAGATTGCCAGTGAGAGAGTGGATGACAAGTTCTGCATGAGAAAAATGCTCAAGGGTAACAAGTTGAAGGAGAGCTTTCTTGGAAAGGTAACCATATCGTTGGATGGCATTAGTAAAGCTGGCACTTGAAGGGGGCACCCGGATTTGAACCAGGGACCTCTCGATCTGCAGTCGAATGCTCTTCCACTGAGCTATACCCCCTTGGCTTATGATTGGGCTCACTGGTTCTTAAAAAGTAATGTTCTGAGGAAACCAATTTCTCAAAAGTAAGGATGCTTGTTGAAATCCCTACCAATAAAGATTGCCAGTGAGAGAGTGGATGACTCTGCATGAGAAATAGGCTCAAGGGTAACAAGTTGAAGAAGAGCTTTCTTGGAAAGGTAACCATATCGTTGAATAGCATGAGTAAAGCTGGCACTTGAAGGGGGCACCCAGATTTGAAGCTATGCCCCCTTGGCTTATGATTGGGCTCACTGGTTCTTAAAAAGTAATGTTCTGAGGAAACCAATTTCTCAAAAGTAAGGATGCTTGTTGAAATCCCTACCAATGAAGATTGCCAGTGAGAGAGTGGATGACAAGTTCTGCATGAGAAAAATGCTCAAGGGTAACAAGTTGAAGGAGAGCTTTCTTGGAAAGGTAACCATATCGTTGGATGGCATTAGTAAAGCTGGCACTTGAAGGGGGCACCCGGATTTGAACCAGGGACCTCTCGATCTGCAGTCGAATGCTCTTCCACTGAGCTATACCCCCTTGGCTTATGATTGGGCTCACTGGTTCTTAAAAAGTAATGTTCTGAGGAAACCAATTTCTCAAAAGTAAGGATGCTTGTTGAAATCCCTACCAATAAAGATTGCCAGTGAGAGAGTGGATGACTCTGCATGAGAAATAGGCTCAAGGGTAACAAGTTGAAGAAGAGCTTTCTTGGAAAGGTAACCATATCGTTGAATAGCATGAGTAAAGCTGGCACTTGAAGGGGGCACCCAGATTTGAAGCTATGCCCCCTTGGCTTATGATTGGGCTCACTGGTTCTTAAAAAGTAATGTTCTGAGGAAACCAATTTCTCAAAAGTAAGGATGCTTGTTGAAATCCCTACCAATGAAGATTGCCAGTGAGAGAGTGGATGACAAGTTCTGCATGAGAAAAATGCTCAAGGGTAACAAGTTGAAGGAGAGCTTTCTTGGAAAGGTAACCATATCGTTGGATGGCATTAGTAAAGCTGGCACTTGAAGGGGGCACCCGGATTTGAACCAGGGACCTCTCGATCTGCAGTCGAATGCTCTTCCACTGAGCTATACCCCCTTGGCTTATGATTGGGCTCACTGGTTCTTAAAAAGTAATGTTCTGAGGAAACCAATTTCTCAAAATTAAGGATGCTTGTTGAAATCCCTACCAATAAAGATTGCCAGTGAGAGAGTGGATGACTCTGCATGAGAAATAGGCTCAAGGGTAACAAGTTGAAGAAGAGCTTTCTTGGAAAGGTAACCATATCGTTGAATAGCATGAGTAAAGCTGGCACTTGAAGGGGGCACCCAGATTTGAAGCTATGCCCCCTTGGCTTATGATTGGGCTCACTGGTTCTTAAAAAGTAATGTTCTGAGGAAACCAATTTCTCAAAAGTAAGGATGCTTGTTGAAATCCCTACCAATGAAGATTGCCAGTGAGAGAGTGGATGACAAGTTCTGCATGAGAAAAATGCTCAAGGGTAACAAGTTGAAGGAGAGCTTTCTTGGAAAGGTAACCATATCGTTGGATGGCATTAGTAAAGCTGGCACTTGAAGGGGGCACCCGGATTTGAACCAGGGACCTCTCGATCTGCAGTCGAATGCTCTTCCACTGAGCTATACCCCCTTGGCTTATGATTGGGCTCACTGGTTCTTAAAAAGTAATGTTCTGAGGAAACCAATTTCTCAAAAGTAAGGATGCTTGTTGAAATCCCTACCAATAAAGATTGCCAGTGAGAGAGTGGATGACTCTGCATGAGAAATAGGCTCAAGGGTAACAAGTTGAAGAAGAGCTTTCTTGGAAAGGTAACCATATCGTTGAATAGCATGAGTAAAGCTGGCACTTGAAGGGGGCACCCAGATTTGAAGCTATGCCCCCTTGGCTTATGATTGGGCTCACTGGTTCTTAAAAAGTAATGTTCTGAGGAAACCAATTTCTCAAAAGTAAGGATGCTTGTTGAAATCCCTACCAATGAAGATTGCCAGTGAGAGAGTGGATGACAAGTTCTGCATGAGAAAAATGCTCAAGGGTAACAAGTTGAAGGAGAGCTTTCTTGGAAAGGTAACCATATCGTTGGATGGCATTAGTAAAGCTGGCACTTGAAGGGGGCACCCAGATTTGAAGCTATGCCCCCTTGGCTTATGATTGGGCTCACTGGTTCTTAAAAAGTAATGTTCTGAGGAAACCAATTTCTCAAAAGTAAGGATGCTTGTTGAAATCCCTACCAATGAAGATTGCCAGTGAGAGAGTGGATGACAAGTTCTGCATGAGAAAAATGCTCAAGGGTAACAAGTTGAAGGAGAGCTTTCTTGGAAAGGTAACCATATCGTTGGATGGCATTAGTAAAGCTGGCACTTGAAGGGGGCACCCGGATTTGAACCAGGGACCTCTCGATCTGCAGTCGAATGCTCTTCCACTGAGCTATACCCCCTTGGCTTATGATTGGGCTCACTGGTTCTTAAAAAGTAATGTTCTGAGGAAACCAATTTCTCAAAAGTAAGGATGCTTGTTGAAATCCCTACCAATAAAGATTGCCAGTGAGAGAGTGGATGACTCTGCATGAGAAATAGGCTCAAGGGTAACAAGTTGAAGAAGAGCTTTCTTGGAAAGGTAACCATATCGTTGAATAGCATGAGTAAAGCTGGCACTTGAAGGGGGCACCCAGATTTGAAGCTATGCCCCCTTGGCTTATGATTGGGCTCACTGGTTCTTAAAAAGTAATGTTCTGAGGAAACCAATTTCTCAAAAGTAAGGATGCTTGTTGAAATCCCTACCAATGAAGATTGCCAGTGAGAGAGTGGATGACAAGTTCTGCATGAGAAAAATGCTCAAGGGTAACAAGTTGAAGGAGAGCTTTCTTGGAAAGGTAACCATATCGTTGGATGGCATTAGTAAAGCTGGCACTTGAAGGGGGCACCCGGATTTGAACCAGGGACCTCTCGATCTGCAGTCGAATGCTCTTCCACTGAGCTATACCCCCTTGGCTTATGATTGGGCTCACTGGTTCTTAAAAAGTAATGTTCTGAGGAAACCAATTTCTCAAAAGTAAGGATGCTTGTTGAAATCCCTACCAATAAAGATTGCCAGTGAGAGAGTGGATGACTCTGCATGAGAAATAGGCTCAAGGGTAACAAGTTGAAGAAGAGCTTTCTTGGAAAGGTAACCATATCGTTGAATAGCATGAGTAAAGCTGGCACTTGAAGGGGGCACCCAGATTTGAAGCTATGCCCCCTTGGCTTATGATTGGGCTCACTGGTTCTTAAAAAGTAATGTTCTGAGGAAACCAATTTCTCAAAAGTAAGGATGCTTGTTGAAATCCCTACCAATGAAGATTGCCAGTGAGAGAGTGGATGACAAGTTCTGCATGAGAAAAATGCTCAAGGGTAACAAGTTGAAGGAGAGCTTTCTTGGAAAGGTAACCATATCGTTGGATGGCATAACCATATCGTTGGATGGCATTAGTAAAGCTGGCACTTGAAGGGGGCACCCGGATTTGAACCAGGGACCTCTCGATCTGCAGTCGAATGCTCTTCCACTGAGCTATACCCCCTTGGCTTATGATTGGGCTCACTGGTTCTTAAAAAGTAATGTTCTGAGGAAACCAATTTCTCAAAATTAAGGATGCTTGTTGAAATCCCTACCAATAAAGATTGCCAGTGAGAGAGTGGATGACTCTGCATGAGAAATAGGCTCAAGGGTAACAAGTTGAAGAAGAGCTTTCTTGGAAAGGTAACCATATCGTTGAATAGCATGAGTAAAGCTGGCACTTGAAGGGGGCACCCAGATTTGAAGCTATGCCCCCTTGGCTTATGATTGGGCTCACTGGTTCTTAAAAAGTAATGTTCTGAGGAAACCAATTTCTCAAAAGTAAGGATGCTTGTTGAAATCCCTACCAATGAAGATTGCCAGTGAGAGAGTGGATGACAAGTTCTGCATGAGAAAAATGCTCAAGGGTAACAAGTTGAAGGAGAGCTTTCTTGGAAAGGTAACCATATCGTTGGATGGCATTAGTAAAGCTGGCACTTGAAGGGGGCACCCGGATTTGAACCAGGGACCTCTCGATCTGCAGTCGAATGCTCTTCCACTGAGCTATACCCCCTTGGCTTATGATTGGGCTCACTGGTTCTTAAAAAGTAATGTTCTGAGGAAACCAATTTCTCAAAAGTAAGGATGCTTGTTGAAATCCCTACCAATAAAGATTGCCAGTGAGAGAGTGGATGACTCTGCATGAGAAATAGGCTCAAGGGTAACAAGTTGAAGAAGAGCTTTCTTGGAAAGGTAACCATATCGTTGAATAGCATGAGTAAAGCTGGCACTTGAAGGGGGCACCCAGATTTGAAGCTATGCCCCCTTGGCTTATGATTGGGCTCACTGGTTCTTAAAAAGTAATGTTCTGAGGAAACCAATTTCTCAAAAGTAAGGATGCTTGTTGAAATCCCTACCAATGAAGATTGCCAGTGAGAGAGTGGATGACAAGTTCTGCATGAGAAAAATGCTCAAGGGTAACAAGTTGAAGGAGAGCTTTCTTGGAAAGGTAACCATATCGTTGGATGGCATTAGTAAAGCTGGCACTTGAAGGGGGCACCCGGATTTGAACCAGGGACCTCTCGATCTGCAGTCGAATGCTCTTCCACTGAGCTATACCCCCTTAGCTTATGATTGGGCTCACTGGTTCTTAAAAAGTAATGTTCTGAGGAAACCAATTTCTCAAAAGTAAGGATGCTTGTTGAAATCCCTACCAATAAAGATTGCCAGTGAGAGAGTGGATGACTCTGCATGAGAAATAGGCTCAAGGGTAACAAGTTGAAGAAGAGCTTTCTTGGAAAGGTAACCATATCGTTGAATAGCATGAGTAAAGCTGGCACTTGAAGGGGGCACCCAGATTTGAAGCTATGCCCCCTTGGCTTATGATTGGGCTCACTGGTTCTTAAAAAGTAATGTTCTGAGGAAACCAATTTCTCAAAAGTAAGGATGCTTGTTGAAATCCCTACCAATGAAGATTGCCAGTGAGAGAGTGGATGACAAGTTCTGCATGAGAAAAATGCTCAAGGGTAACAAGTTGAAGGAGAGCTTTCTTGGAAAGGTAACCATATCGTTGGATGGCATTAGTAAAGCTGGCACTTGAAGGGGGCACCCGGATTTGAACCAGGGACCTCTCGATCTGCAGTCGAATGCTCTTCCACTGAGCTATACCCCCTTGGCTTATGATTGGGCTCACTGGTTCTTAAAAAGTAATGTTCTGAGGAAACCAATTTCTCAAAATTAAGGATGCTTGTTGAAATCCCTACCAATAAAGATTGCCAGTGAGAGAGTGGATGACTCTGCATGAGAAATAGGCTCAAGGGTAACAAGTTGAAGAAGAGCTTTCTTGGAAAGGTAACCATATCGTTGAATAGCATGAGTAAAGCTGGCACTTGAAGGGGGCACCCAGATTTGAAGCTATGCCCCCTTGGCTTATGATTGGGCTCACTGGTTCTTAAAAAGTAATGTTCTGAGGAAACCAATTTCTCAAAAGTAAGGATGCTTGTTGAAATCCCTACCAATGAAGATTGCCAGTGAGAGAGTGGATGACAAGTTCTGCATGAGAAAAATGCTCAAGGGTAACAAGTTGAAGGAGAGCTTTCTTGGAAAGGTAACCATATCGTTGGATGGCATTAGTAAAGCTGGCACTTGAAGGGGGCACCCGGATTTGAACCAGGGACCTCTCGATCTGCAGTCGAATGCTCTTCCACTGAGCTATACCCCCTTGGCTTATGATTGGGCTCACTGGTTCTTAAAAAGTAATGTTCTGAGGAAACCAATTTCTCAAAAGTAAGGATGCTTGTTGAAATCCCTACCAATAAAGATTGCCAGTGAGAGAGTGGATGACTCTGCATGAGAAATAGGCTCAAGGGTAACAAGTTGAAGAAGAGCTTTCTTGGAAAGGTAACCATATCGTTGAATAGCATGAGTAAAGCTGGCACTTGAAGGGGGCACCCAGATTTGAAGCTATGCCCCCTTGGCTTATGATTGGGCTCACTGGTTCTTAAAAAGTAATGTTCTGAGGAAACCAATTTCTCAAAAGTAAGGATGCTTGTTGAAATCCCTACCAATGAAGATTGCCAGTGAGAGAGTGGATGACAAGTTCTGCATGAGAAAAATGCTCAAGGGTAACAAGTTGAAGGAGAGCTTTCTTGGAAAGGTAACCATATCGTTGGATGGCATTAGTAAAGCTGGCACTTGAAGGGGGCACCCGGATTTGAACCAGGGACCTCTCGATCTGCAGTCGAATGCTCTTCCACTGAGCTATACCCCCTTGGCTTATGATTGGGCTCACTGGTTCTTAAAAAGTAATGTTCTGAGGAAACCAATTTCTCAAAATTAAGGATGCTTGTTGAAATCCCTACCAATAAAGATTGCCAGTGAGAGAGTGGATGACTCTGCATGAGAAATAGGCTCAAGGGTAACAAGTTGAAGAAGAGCTTTCTTGGAAAGGTAACCATATCGTTGAATAGCATGAGTAAAGCTGGCACTTGAAGGGGGCACCCAGATTTGAAGCTATGCCCCCTTGGCTTATGATTGGGCTCACTGGTTCTTAAAAAGTAATGTTCTGAGGAAACCAATTTCTCAAAAGTAAGGATGCTTGTTGAAATCCCTACCAATGAAGATTGCCAGTGAGAGAGTGGATGACAAGTTCTGCATGAGAAAAATGCTCAAGGGTAACAAGTTGAAGGAGAGCTTTCTTGGAAAGGTAACCATATCGTTGGATGGCATTAGTAAAGCTGGCACTTGAAGGGGGCACCCGGATTTGAACCAGGGACCTCTCGATCTGCAGTCGAATGCTCTTCCACTGAGCTATACCCCCTTGGCTTATGATTGGGCTCACTGGTTCTTAAAAAGTAATGTTCTGAGGAAACCAATTTCTCAAAAGTAAGGATGCTTGTTGAAATCCCTACCAATAAAGATTGCCAGTGAGAGAGTGGATGACTCTGCATGAGAAATAGGCTCAAGGGTAACAAGTTGAAGAAGAGCTTTCTTGGAAAGGTAACCATATCGTTGAATAGCATGAGTAAAGCTGGCACTTGAAGGGGGCACCCAGATTTGAAGCTATGCCCCCTTGGCTTATGATTGGGCTCACTGGTTCTTAAAAAGTAATGTTCTGAGGAAACCAATTTCTCAAAAGTAAGGATGCTTGTTGAAATCCCTACCAATGAAGATTGCCAGTGAGAGAGTGGATGACAAGTTCTGCATGAGAAAAATGCTCAAGGGTAACAAGTTGAAGGAGAGCTTTCTTGGAAAGGTAACCATATCGTTGGATGGCATTAGTAAAGCTGGCACTTGAAGGGGGCACCCAGATTTGAAGCTATGCCCCCTTGGCTTATGATTGGGCTCACTGGTTCTTAAAAAGTAATGTTCTGAGGAAACCAATTTCTCAAAAGTAAGGATGCTTGTTGAAATCCCTACCAATGAAGATTGCCAGTGAGAGAGTGGATGACAAGTTCTGCATGAGAAAAATGCTCAAGGGTAACAAGTTGAAGGAGAGCTTTCTTGGAAAGGTAACCATATCGTTGGATGGCATTAGTAAAGCTGGCACTTGAAGGGGGCACCCGGATTTGAACCAGGGACCTCTCGATCTGCAGTCGAATGCTCTTCCACTGAGCTATACCCCCTTGGCTTATGATTGGGCTCACTGGTTCTTAAAAAGTAATGTTCTGAGGAAACCAATTTCTCAAAAGTAAGGATGCTTGTTGAAATCCCTACCAATAAAGATTGCCAGTGAGAGAGTGGATGACTCTGCATGAGAAATAGGCTCAAGGGTAACAAGTTGAAGAAGAGCTTTCTTGGAAAGGTAACCATATCGTTGAATAGCATGAGTAAAGCTGGCACTTGAAGGGGGCACCCAGATTTGAAGCTATGCCCCCTTGGCTTATGATTGGGCTCACTGGTTCTTAAAAAGTAATGTTCTGAGGAAACCAATTTCTCAAAAGTAAGGATGCTTGTTGAAATCCCTACCAATGAAGATTGCCAGTGAGAGAGTGGATGACAAGTTCTGCATGAGAAAAATGCTCAAGGGTAACAAGTTGAAGGAGAGCTTTCTTGGAAAGGTAACCATATCGTTGGATGGCATTAGTAAAGCTGGCACTTGAAGGGGGCACCCGGATTTGAACCAGGGACCTCTCGATCTGCAGTCGAATGCTCTTCCACTGAGCTATACCCCCTTGGCTTATGATTGGGCTCACTGGTTCTTAAAAAGTAATGTTCTGAGGAAACCAATTTCTCAAAAGTAAGGATGCTTGTTGAAATCCCTACCAATAAAGATTGCCAGTGAGAGAGTGGATGACTCTGCATGAGAAATAGGCTCAAGGGTAACAAGTTGAAGAAGAGCTTTCTTGGAAAGGTAACCATATCGTTGAATAGCATGAGTAAAGCTGGCACTTGAAGGGGGCACCCAGATTTGAAGCTATGCCCCCTTGGCTTATGATTGGGCTCACTGGTTCTTAAAAAGTAATGTTCTGAGGAAACCAATTTCTCAAAAGTAAGGATGCTTGTTGAAATCCCTACCAATGAAGATTGCCAGTGAGAGAGTGGATGACAAGTTCTGCATGAGAAAAATGCTCAAGGGTAACAAGTTGAAGGAGAGCTTTCTTGGAAAGGTAACCATATCGTTGGATGGCATTAGTAAAGCTGGCACTTGAAGGGGGCACCCGGATTTGAACCAGGGACCTCTCGATCTGCAGTCGAATGCTCTTCCACTGAGCTATACCCCCTTGGCTTATGATTGGGCTCACTGGTTCTTAAAAAGTAATGTTCTGAGGAAACCAATTTCTCAAAAGTAAGGATGCTTGTTGAAATCCCTACCAATAAAGATTGCCAGTGAGAGAGTGGATGACTCTGCATGAGAAATAGGCTCAAGGGTAACAAGTTGAAGAAGAGCTTTCTTGGAAAGGTAACCATATCGTTGAATAGCATGAGTAAAGCTGGCACTTGAAGGGGGCACCCAGATTTGAAGCTATGCCCCCTTGGCTTATGATTGGGCTCACTGGTTCTTAAAAAGTAATGTTCTGAGGAAACCAATTTCTCAAAAGTAAGGATGCTTGTTGAAATCCCTACCAATGAAGATTGCCAGTGAGAGAGTGGATGACAAGTTCTGCATGAGAAAAATGCTCAAGGGTAACAAGTTGAAGGAGAGCTTTCTTGGAAAGGTAACCATATCGTTGGATGGCATTAGTAAAGCTGGCACTTGAAGGGGGCACCCGGATTTGAACCAGGGACCTCTCGATCTGCAGTCGAATGCTCTTCCACTGAGCTATACCCCCTTAGCTTATGATTGGGCTCACTGGTTCTTAAAAAGTAATGTTCTGAGGAAACCAATTTCTCAAAAGTAAGGATGCTTGTTGAAATCCCTACCAATAAAGATTGCCAGTGAGAGAGTGGATGACTCTGCATGAGAAATAGGCTCAAGGGTAACAAGTTGAAGAAGAGCTTTCTTGGAAAGGTAACCATATCGTTGAATAGCATGAGTAAAGCTGGCACTTGAAGGGGGCACCCAGATTTGAAGCTATGCCCCCTTGGCTTATGATTGGGCTCACTGGTTCTTAAAAAGTAATGTTCTGAGGAAACCAATTTCTCAAAAGTAAGGATGCTTGTTGAAATCCCTACCAATGAAGATTGCCAGTGAGAGAGTGGATGACAAGTTCTGCATGAGAAAAATGCTCAAGGGTAACAAGTTGAAGGAGAGCTTTCTTGGAAAGGTAACCATATCGTTGGATGGCATTAGTAAAGCTGGCACTTGAAGGGGGCACCCGGATTTGAACCAGGGACCTCTCGATCTGCAGTCGAATGCTCTTCCACTGAGCTATACCCCCTTGGCTTATGATTGGGCTCACTGGTTCTTAAAAAGTAATGTTCTGAGGAAACCAATTTCTCAAAATTAAGGATGCTTGTTGAAATCCCTACCAATAAAGATTGCCAGTGAGAGAGTGGATGACTCTGCATGAGAAATAGGCTCAAGGGTAACAAGTTGAAGAAGAGCTTTCTTGGAAAGGTAACCATATCGTTGAATAGCATGAGTAAAGCTGGCACTTGAAGGGGGCACCCAGATTTGAAGCTATGCCCCCTTGGCTTATGATTGGGCTCACTGGTTCTTAAAAAGTAATGTTCTGAGGAAACCAATTTCTCAAAAGTAAGGATGCTTGTTGAAATCCCTACCAATGAAGATTGCCAGTGAGAGAGTGGATGACAAGTTCTGCATGAGAAAAATGCTCAAGGGTAACAAGTTGAAGGAGAGCTTTCTTGGAAAGGTAACCATATCGTTGGATGGCATTAGTAAAGCTGGCACTTGAAGGGGGCACCCAGATTTGAACCAGGGACCTCTCGATCTGCAGTCGAATGCTCTTCCACTGAGCTATACCCCCTTGGCTTATGATTGGGCTCACTGGTTCTTAAAAAGTAATGTTCTGAGGAAACCAATTTCTCAAAAGTAAGGATGCTTGTTGAAATCCCTACCAATAAAGATTGCCAGTGAGAGAGTGGATGACTCTGCATGAGAAATAGGCTCAAGGGTAACAAGTTGAAGAAGAGCTTTCTTGGAAAGGTAACCATATCGTTGAATAGCATGAGTAAAGCTGGCACTTGAAGGGGGCACCCAGATTTGAAGCTATGCCCCCTTGGCTTATGATTGGGCTCACTGGTTCTTAAAAAGTAATGTTCTGAGGAAACCAATTTCTCAAAAGTAAGGATGCTTGTTGAAATCCCTACCAATGAAGATTGCCAGTGAGAGAGTGGATGACAAGTTCTGCATGAGAAAAATGCTCAAGGGTAACAAGTTGAAGGAGAGCTTTCTTGGAAAGGTAACCATATCGTTGGATGGCATTAGTAAAGCTGGCACTTGAAGGGGGCACCCAGATTTGAAGCTATGCCCCCTTGGCTTATGATTGGGCTCACTGGTTCTTAAAAAGTAATGTTCTGAGGAAACCAATTTCTCAAAAGTAAGGATGCTTGTTGAAATCCCTACCAATGAAGATTGCCAGTGAGAGAGTGGATGACAAGTTCTGCATGAGAAAAATGCTCAAGGGTAACAAGTTGAAGGAGAGCTTTCTTGGAAAGGTAACCATATCGTTGGATGGCATTAGTAAAGCTGGCACTTGAAGGGGGCACCCGGATTTGAACCAGGGACCTCTCGATCTGCAGTCGAATGCTCTTCCACTGAGCTATACCCCCTTGGCTTATGATTGGGCTCACTGGTTCTTAAAAAGTAATGTTCTGAGGAAACCAATTTCTCAAAAGTAAGGATGCTTGTTGAAATCCCTACCAATAAAGATTGCCAGTGAGAGAGTGGATGACTCTGCATGAGAAATAGGCTCAAGGGTAACAAGTTGAAGAAGAGCTTTCTTGGAAAGGTAACCATATCGTTGAATAGCATGAGTAAAGCTGGCACTTGAAGGGGGCACCCAGATTTGAAGCTATGCCCCCTTGGCTTATGATTGGGCTCACTGGTTCTTAAAAAGTAATGTTCTGAGGAAACCAATTTCTCAAAAGTAAGGATGCTTGTTGAAATCCCTACCAATGAAGATTGCCAGTGAGAGAGTGGATGACAAGTTCTGCATGAGAAAAATGCTCAAGGGTAACAAGTTGAAGGAGAGCTTTCTTGGAAAGGTAACCATATCGTTGGATGGCATTAGTAAAGCTGGCACTTGAAGGGGGCACCCGGATTTGAACCAGGGACCTCTCGATCTGCAGTCGAATGCTCTTCCACTGAGCTATACCCCCTTGGCTTATGATTGGGCTCACTGGTTCTTAAAAAGTAATGTTCTGAGGAAACCAATTTCTCAAAAGTAAGGATGCTTGTTGAAATCCCTACCAATAAAGATTGCCAGTGAGAGAGTGGATGACTCTGCATGAGAAATAGGCTCAAGGGTAACAAGTTGAAGAAGAGCTTTCTTGGAAAGGTAACCATATCGTTGAATAGCATGAGTAAAGCTGGCACTTGAAGGGGGCACCCAGATTTGAAGCTATGCCCCCTTGGCTTATGATTGGGCTCACTGGTTCTTAAAAAGTAATGTTCTGAGGAAACCAATTTCTCAAAAGTAAGGATGCTTGTTGAAATCCCTACCAATGAAGATTGCCAGTGAGAGAGTGGATGACAAGTTCTGCATGAGAAAAATGCTCAAGGGTAACAAGTTGAAGGAGAGCTTTCTTGGAAAGGTAACCATATCGTTGGATGGCATAACCATATCGTTGGATGGCATTAGTAAAGCTGGCACTTGAAGGGGGCACCCGGATTTGAACCAGGGACCTCTCGATCTGCAGTCGAATGCTCTTCCACTGAGCTATACCCCCTTGGCTTATGATTGGGCTCACTGGTTCTTAAAAAGTAATGTTCTGAGGAAACCAATTTCTCAAAATTAAGGATGCTTGTTGAAATCCCTACCAATAAAGATTGCCAGTGAGAGAGTGGATGACTCTGCATGAGAAATAGGCTCAAGGGTAACAAGTTGAAGAAGAGCTTTCTTGGAAAGGTAACCATATCGTTGAATAGCATGAGTAAAGCTGGCACTTGAAGGGGGCACCCAGATTTGAAGCTATGCCCCCTTGGCTTATGATTGGGCTCACTGGTTCTTAAAAAGTAATGTTCTGAGGAAACCAATTTCTCAAAAGTAAGGATGCTTGTTGAAATCCCTACCAATGAAGATTGCCAGTGAGAGAGTGGATGACAAGTTCTGCATGAGAAAAATGCTCAAGGGTAACAAGTTGAAGGAGAGCTTTCTTGGAAAGGTAACCATATCGTTGGATGGCATTAGTAAAGCTGGCACTTGAAGGGGGCACCCGGATTTGAACCAGGGACCTCTCGATCTGCAGTCGAATGCTCTTCCACTGAGCTATACCCCCTTGGCTTATGATTGGGCTCACTGGTTCTTAAAAAGTAATGTTCTGAGGAAACCAATTTCTCAAAAGTAAGGATGCTTGTTGAAATCCCTACCAATAAAGATTGCCAGTGAGAGAGTGGATGACTCTGCATGAGAAATAGGCTCAAGGGTAACAAGTTGAAGAAGAGCTTTCTTGGAAAGGTAACCATATCGTTGAATAGCATGAGTAAAGCTGGCACTTGAAGGGGGCACCCAGATTTGAAGCTATGCCCCCTTGGCTTATGATTGGGCTCACTGGTTCTTAAAAAGTAATGTTCTGAGGAAACCAATTTCTCAAAAGTAAGGATGCTTGTTGAAATCCCTACCAATGAAGATTGCCAGTGAGAGAGTGGATGACAAGTTCTGCATGAGAAAAATGCTCAAGGGTAACAAGTTGAAGGAGAGCTTTCTTGGAAAGGTAACCATATCGTTGGATGGCATTAGTAAAGCTGGCACTTGAAGGGGGCACCCGGATTTGAACCAGGGACCTCTCGATCTGCAGTCGAATGCTCTTCCACTGAGCTATACCCCCTTAGCTTATGATTGGGCTCACTGGTTCTTAAAAAGTAATGTTCTGAGGAAACCAATTTCTCAAAAGTAAGGATGCTTGTTGAAATCCCTACCAATAAAGATTGCCAGTGAGAGAGTGGATGACTCTGCATGAGAAATAGGCTCAAGGGTAACAAGTTGAAGAAGAGCTTTCTTGGAAAGGTAACCATATCGTTGAATAGCATGAGTAAAGCTGGCACTTGAAGGGGGCACCCAGATTTGAAGCTATGCCCCCTTGGCTTATGATTGGGCTCACTGGTTCTTAAAAAGTAATGTTCTGAGGAAACCAATTTCTCAAAAGTAAGGATGCTTGTTGAAATCCCTACCAATGAAGATTGCCAGTGAGAGAGTGGATGACAAGTTCTGCATGAGAAAAATGCTCAAGGGTAACAAGTTGAAGGAGAGCTTTCTTGGAAAGGTAACCATATCGTTGGATGGCATTAGTAAAGCTGGCACTTGAAGGGGGCACCCAGATTTGAAGCTATGCCCCCTTGGCTTATGATTGGGCTCACTGGTTCTTAAAAAGTAATGTTCTGAGGAAACCAATTTCTCAAAAGTAAGGATGCTTGTTGAAATCCCTACCAATGAAGATTGCCAGTGAGAGAGTGGATGACAAGTTCTGCATGAGAAAAATGCTCAAGGGTAACAAGTTGAAGGAGAGCTTTCTTGGAAAGGTAACCATATCGTTGGATGGCATTAGTAAAGCTGGCACTTGAAGGGGGCACCCGGATTTGAACCAGGGACCTCTCGATCTGCAGTCGAATGCTCTTCCACTGAGCTATACCCCCTTGGCTTATGATTGGGCTCACTGGTTCTTAAAAAGTAATGTTCTGAGGAAACCAATTTCTCAAAAGTAAGGATGCTTGTTGAAATCCCTACCAATAAAGATTGCCAGTGAGAGAGTGGATGACTCTGCATGAGAAATAGGCTCAAGGGTAACAAGTTGAAGAAGAGCTTTCTTGGAAAGGTAACCATATCGTTGAATAGCATGAGTAAAGCTGGCACTTGAAGGGGGCACCCAGATTTGAAGCTATGCCCCCTTGGCTTATGATT
The DNA here is from genome assembly GCF_035609145.1 of Eleutherodactylus coqui. Lineage (NCBI taxonomy): Eukaryota > Metazoa > Chordata > Amphibia > Anura > Eleutherodactylidae > Eleutherodactylus > Eleutherodactylus coqui. The sequence goes on along the minus strand of NC_089849.1, from coordinate 43,506,173 downwards.
GGGCTCACTGGTTCTTAAAAAGTAATGTTCTGAGGAAACCAATTTCTCAAAAGTAAGGATGCTTGTTGAAATCCCTACCAATGAAGATTGCCAGTGAGAGAGTGGATGACAAGTTCTGCATGAGAAAAATGCTCAAGGGTAACAAGTTGAAGGAGAGCTTTCTTGGAAAGGTAACCATATCGTTGGATGGCATTAGTAAAGCTGGCACTTGAAGGGGGCACCCGGATTTGAACCAGGGACCTCTCGATCTGCAGTCGAATGCTCTTCCACTGAGCTATACCCCCTTGGCTTATGATTGGGCTCACTGGTTCTTAAAAAGTAATGTTCTGAGGAAACCAATTTCTCAAAAGTAAGGATGCTTGTTGAAATCCCTACCAATAAAGATTGCCAGTGAGAGAGTGGATGACTCTGCATGAGAAATAGGCTCAAGGGTAACAAGTTGAAGAAGAGCTTTCTTGGAAAGGTAACCATATCGTTGAATAGCATGAGTAAAGCTGGCACTTGAAGGGGGCACCCAGATTTGAAGCTATGCCCCCTTGGCTTATGATTGGGCTCACTGGTTCTTAAAAAGTAATGTTCTGAGGAAACCAATTTCTCAAAAGTAAGGATGCTTGTTGAAATCCCTACCAATGAAGATTGCCAGTGAGAGAGTGGATGACAAGTTCTGCATGAGAAAAATGCTCAAGGGTAACAAGTTGAAGGAGAGCTTTCTTGGAAAGGTAACCATATCGTTGGATGGCATTAGTAAAGCTGGCACTTGAAGGGGGCACCCGGATTTGAACCAGGGACCTCTCGATCTGCAGTCGAATGCTCTTCCACTGAGCTATACCCCCTTGGCTTATGATTGGGCTCACTGGTTCTTAAAAAGTAATGTTCTGAGGAAACCAATTTCTCAAAATTAAGGATGCTTGTTGAAATCCCTACCAATAAAGATTGCCAGTGAGAGAGTGGATGACTCTGCATGAGAAATAGGCTCAAGGGTAACAAGTTGAAGAAGAGCTTTCTTGGAAAGGTAACCATATCGTTGAATAGCATGAGTAAAGCTGGCACTTGAAGGGGGCACCCAGATTTGAAGCTATGCCCCCTTGGCTTATGATTGGGCTCACTGGTTCTTAAAAAGTAATGTTCTGAGGAAACCAATTTCTCAAAAGTAAGGATGCTTGTTGAAATCCCTACCAATGAAGATTGCCAGTGAGAGAGTGGATGACAAGTTCTGCATGAGAAAAATGCTCAAGGGTAACAAGTTGAAGGAGAGCTTTCTTGGAAAGGTAACCATATCGTTGGATGGCATTAGTAAAGCTGGCACTTGAAGGGGGCACCCGGATTTGAACCAGGGACCTCTCGATCTGCAGTCGAATGCTCTTCCACTGAGCTATACCCCCTTGGCTTATGATTGGGCTCACTGGTTCTTAAAAAGTAATGTTCTGAGGAAACCAATTTCTCAAAATTAAGGATGCTTGTTGAAATCCCTACCAATAAAGATTGCCAGTGAGAGAGTGGATGACTCTGCATGAGAAATAGGCTCAAGGGTAACAAGTTGAAGAAGAGCTTTCTTGGAAAGGTAACCATATCGTTGAATAGCATGAGTAAAGCTGGCACTTGAAGGGGGCACCCAGATTTGAAGCTATGCCCCCTTGGCTTATGATTGGGCTCACTGGTTCTTAAAAAGTAATGTTCTGAGGAAACCAATTTCTCAAAAGTAAGGATGCTTGTTGAAATCCCTACCAATGAAGATTGCCAGTGAGAGAGTGGATGACAAGTTCTGCATGAGAAAAATGCTCAAGGGTAACAAGTTGAAGGAGAGCTTTCTTGGAAAGGTAACCATATCGTTGGATGGCATTAGTAAAGCTGGCACTTGAAGGGGGCACCCGGATTTGAACCAGGGACCTCTCGATCTGCAGTCGAATGCTCTTCCACTGAGCTATACCCCCTTGGCTTATGATTGGGCTCACTGGTTCTTAAAAAGTAATGTTCTGAGGAAACCAATTTCTCAAAAGTAAGGATGCTTGTTGAAATCCCTACCAATAAAGATTGCCAGTGAGAGAGTGGATGACTCTGCATGAGAAATAGGCTCAAGGGTAACAAGTTGAAGAAGAGCTTTCTTGGAAAGGTAACCATATCGTTGAATAGCATGAGTAAAGCTGGCACTTGAAGGGGGCACCCAGATTTGAAGCTATGCCCCCTTGGCTTATGATTGGGCTCACTGGTTCTTAAAAAGTAATGTTCTGAGGAAACCAATTTCTCAAAAGTAAGGATGCTTGTTGAAATCCCTACCAATGAAGATTGCCAGTGAGAGAGTGGATGACAAGTTCTGCATGAGAAAAATGCTCAAGGGTAACAAGTTGAAGGAGAGCTTTCTTGGAAAGGTAACCATATCGTTGGATGGCATTAGTAAAGCTGGCACTTGAAGGGGGCACCCGGATTTGAACCAGGGACCTCTCGATCTGCAGTCGAATGCTCTTCCACTGAGCTATACCCCCTTAGCTTATGATTGGGCTCACTGGTTCTTAAAAAGTAATGTTCTGAGGAAACCAATTTCTCAAAAGTAAGGATGCTTGTTGAAATCCCTACCAATAAAGATTGCCAGTGAGAGAGTGGATGACTCTGCATGAGAAATAGGCTCAAGGGTAACAAGTTGAAGAAGAGCTTTCTTGGAAAGGTAACCATATCGTTGAATAGCATGAGTAAAGCTGGCACTTGAAGGGGGCACCCAGATTTGAAGCTATGCCCCCTTGGCTTATGATTGGGCTCACTGGTTCTTAAAAAGTAATGTTCTGAGGAAACCAATTTCTCAAAAGTAAGGATGCTTGTTGAAATCCCTACCAATGAAGATTGCCAGTGAGAGAGTGGATGACAAGTTCTGCATGAGAAAAATGCTCAAGGGTAACAAGTTGAAGGAGAGCTTTCTTGGAAAGGTAACCATATCGTTGGATGGCATTAGTAAAGCTGGCACTTGAAGGGGGCACCCGGATTTGAACCAGGGACCTCTCGATCTGCAGTCGAATGCTCTTCCACTGAGCTATACCCCCTTGGCTTATGATTGGGCTCACTGGTTCTTAAAAAGTAATGTTCTGAGGAAACCAATTTCTCAAAATTAAGGATGCTTGTTGAAATCCCTACCAATAAAGATTGCCAGTGAGAGAGTGGATGACTCTGCATGAGAAATAGGCTCAAGGGTAACAAGTTGAAGAAGAGCTTTCTTGGAAAGGTAACCATATCGTTGAATAGCATGAGTAAAGCTGGCACTTGAAGGGGGCACCCAGATTTGAAGCTATGCCCCCTTGGCTTATGATTGGGCTCACTGGTTCTTAAAAAGTAATGTTCTGAGGAAACCAATTTCTCAAAAGTAAGGATGCTTGTTGAAATCCCTACCAATGAAGATTGCCAGTGAGAGAGTGGATGACAAGTTCTGCATGAGAAAAATGCTCAAGGGTAACAAGTTGAAGGAGAGCTTTCTTGGAAAGGTAACCATATCGTTGGATGGCATTAGTAAAGCTGGCACTTGAAGGGGGCACCCGGATTTGAACCAGGGACCTCTCGATCTGCAGTCGAATGCTCTTCCACTGAGCTATACCCCCTTGGCTTATGATTGGGCTCACTGGTTCTTAAAAAGTAATGTTCTGAGGAAACCAATTTCTCAAAAGTAAGGATGCTTGTTGAAATCCCTACCAATAAAGATTGCCAGTGAGAGAGTGGATGACTCTGCATGAGAAATAGGCTCAAGGGTAACAAGTTGAAGAAGAGCTTTCTTGGAAAGGTAACCATATCGTTGAATAGCATGAGTAAAGCTGGCACTTGAAGGGGGCACCCAGATTTGAAGCTATGCCCCCTTGGCTTATGATTGGGCTCACTGGTTCTTAAAAAGTAATGTTCTGAGGAAACCAATTTCTCAAAAGTAAGGATGCTTGTTGAAATCCCTACCAATGAAGATTGCCAGTGAGAGAGTGGATGACAAGTTCTGCATGAGAAAAATGCTCAAGGGTAACAAGTTGAAGGAGAGCTTTCTTGGAAAGGTAACCATATCGTTGGATGGCATTAGTAAAGCTGGCACTTGAAGGGGGCACCCAGATTTGAAGCTATGCCCCCTTGGCTTATGATTGGGCTCACTGGTTCTTAAAAAGTAATGTTCTGAGGAAACCAATTTCTCAAAAGTAAGGATGCTTGTTGAAATCCCTACCAATGAAGATTGCCAGTGAGAGAGTGGATGACAAGTTCTGCATGAGAAAAATGCTCAAGGGTAACAAGTTGAAGGAGAGCTTTCTTGGAAAGGTAACCATATCGTTGGATGGCATTAGTAAAGCTGGCACTTGAAGGGGGCACCCGGATTTGAACCAGGGACCTCTCGATCTGCAGTCGAATGCTCTTCCACTGAGCTATACCCCCTTGGCTTATGATTGGGCTCACTGGTTCTTAAAAAGTAATGTTCTGAGGAAACCAATTTCTCAAAAGTAAGGATGCTTGTTGAAATCCCTACCAATAAAGATTGCCAGTGAGAGAGTGGATGACTCTGCATGAGAAATAGGCTCAAGGGTAACAAGTTGAAGAAGAGCTTTCTTGGAAAGGTAACCATATCGTTGAATAGCATGAGTAAAGCTGGCACTTGAAGGGGGCACCCAGATTTGAAGCTATGCCCCCTTGGCTTATGATTGGGCTCACTGGTTCTTAAAAAGTAATGTTCTGAGGAAACCAATTTCTCAAAAGTAAGGATGCTTGTTGAAATCCCTACCAATGAAGATTGCCAGTGAGAGAGTGGATGACAAGTTCTGCATGAGAAAAATGCTCAAGGGTAACAAGTTGAAGGAGAGCTTTCTTGGAAAGGTAACCATATCGTTGGATGGCATTAGTAAAGCTGGCACTTGAAGGGGGCACCCGGATTTGAACCAGGGACCTCTCGATCTGCAGTCGAATGCTCTTCCACTGAGCTATACCCCCTTGGCTTATGATTGGGCTCACTGGTTCTTAAAAAGTAATGTTCTGAGGAAACCAATTTCTCAAAAGTAAGGATGCTTGTTGAAATCCCTACCAATAAAGATTGCCAGTGAGAGAGTGGATGACTCTGCATGAGAAATAGGCTCAAGGGTAACAAGTTGAAGAAGAGCTTTCTTGGAAAGGTAACCATATCGTTGAATAGCATGAGTAAAGCTGGCACTTGAAGGGGGCACCCAGATTTGAAGCTATGCCCCCTTGGCTTATGATTGGGCTCACTGGTTCTTAAAAAGTAATGTTCTGAGGAAACCAATTTCTCAAAAGTAAGGATGCTTGTTGAAATCCCTACCAATGAAGATTGCCAGTGAGAGAGTGGATGACAAGTTCTGCATGAGAAAAATGCTCAAGGGTAACAAGTTGAAGGAGAGCTTTCTTGGAAAGGTAACCATATCGTTGGATGGCATTAGTAAAGCTGGCACTTGAAGGGGGCACCCGGATTTGAACCAGGGACCTCTCGATCTGCAGTCGAATGCTCTTCCACTGAGCTATACCCCCTTGGCTTATGATTGGGCTCACTGGTTCTTAAAAAGTAATGTTCTGAGGAAACCAATTTCTCAAAATTAAGGATGCTTGTTGAAATCCCTACCAATAAAGATTGCCAGTGAGAGAGTGGATGACTCTGCATGAGAAATAGGCTCAAGGGTAACAAGTTGAAGAAGAGCTTTCTTGGAAAGGTAACCATATCGTTGAATAGCATGAGTAAAGCTGGCACTTGAAGGGGGCACCCAGATTTGAAGCTATGCCCCCTTGGCTTATGATTGGGCTCACTGGTTCTTAAAAAGTAATGTTCTGAGGAAACCAATTTCTCAAAAGTAAGGATGCTTGTTGAAATCCCTACCAATGAAGATTGCCAGTGAGAGAGTGGATGACAAGTTCTGCATGAGAAAAATGCTCAAGGGTAACAAGTTGAAGGAGAGCTTTCTTGGAAAGGTAACCATATCGTTGGATGGCATTAGTAAAGCTGGCACTTGAAGGGGGCACCCGGATTTGAACCAGGGACCTCTCGATCTGCAGTCGAATGCTCTTCCACTGAGCTATACCCCCTTGGCTTATGATTGGGCTCACTGGTTCTTAAAAAGTAATGTTCTGAGGAAACCAATTTCTCAAAAGTAAGGATGCTTGTTGAAATCCCTACCAATAAAGATTGCCAGTGAGAGAGTGGATGACTCTGCATGAGAAATAGGCTCAAGGGTAACAAGTTGAAGAAGAGCTTTCTTGGAAAGGTAACCATATCGTTGAATAGCATGAGTAAAGCTGGCACTTGAAGGGGGCACCCAGATTTGAAGCTATGCCCCCTTGGCTTATGATTGGGCTCACTGGTTCTTAAAAAGTAATGTTCTGAGGAAACCAATTTCTCAAAAGTAAGGATGCTTGTTGAAATCCCTACCAATGAAGATTGCCAGTGAGAGAGTGGATGACAAGTTCTGCATGAGAAAAATGCTCAAGGGTAACAAGTTGAAGGAGAGCTTTCTTGGAAAGGTAACCATATCGTTGGATGGCATTAGTAAAGCTGGCACTTGAAGGGGGCACCCGGATTTGAACCAGGGACCTCTCGATCTGCAGTCGAATGCTCTTCCACTGAGCTATACCCCCTTAGCTTATGATTGGGCTCACTGGTTCTTAAAAAGTAATGTTCTGAGGAAACCAATTTCTCAAAAGTAAGGATGCTTGTTGAAATCCCTACCAATAAAGATTGCCAGTGAGAGAGTGGATGACTCTGCATGAGAAATAGGCTCAAGGGTAACAAGTTGAAGAAGAGCTTTCTTGGAAAGGTAACCATATCGTTGAATAGCATGAGTAAAGCTGGCACTTGAAGGGGGCACCCAGATTTGAAGCTATGCCCCCTTGGCTTATGATTGGGCTCACTGGTTCTTAAAAAGTAATGTTCTGAGGAAACCAATTTCTCAAAAGTAAGGATGCTTGTTGAAATCCCTACCAATGAAGATTGCCAGTGAGAGAGTGGATGACAAGTTCTGCATGAGAAAAATGCTCAAGGGTAACAAGTTGAAGGAGAGCTTTCTTGGAAAGGTAACCATATCGTTGGATGGCATTAGTAAAGCTGGCACTTGAAGGGGGCACCCGGATTTGAACCAGGGACCTCTCGATCTGCAGTCGAATGCTCTTCCACTGAGCTATACCCCCTTGGCTTATGATTGGGCTCACTGGTTCTTAAAAAGTAATGTTCTGAGGAAACCAATTTCTCAAAATTAAGGATGCTTGTTGAAATCCCTACCAATAAAGATTGCCAGTGAGAGAGTGGATGACTCTGCATGAGAAATAGGCTCAAGGGTAACAAGTTGAAGAAGAGCTTTCTTGGAAAGGTAACCATATCGTTGAATAGCATGAGTAAAGCTGGCACTTGAAGGGGGCACCCAGATTTGAAGCTATGCCCCCTTGGCTTATGATTGGGCTCACTGGTTCTTAAAAAGTAATGTTCTGAGGAAACCAATTTCTCAAAAGTAAGGATGCTTGTTGAAATCCCTACCAATGAAGATTGCCAGTGAGAGAGTGGATGACAAGTTCTGCATGAGAAAAATGCTCAAGGGTAACAAGTTGAAGGAGAGCTTTCTTGGAAAGGTAACCATATCGTTGGATGGCATTAGTAAAGCTGGCACTTGAAGGGGGCACCCGGATTTGAACCAGGGACCTCTCGATCTGCAGTCGAATGCTCTTCCACTGAGCTATACCCCCTTGGCTTATGATTGGGCTCACTGGTTCTTAAAAAGTAATGTTCTGAGGAAACCAATTTCTCAAAAGTAAGGATGCTTGTTGAAATCCCTACCAATAAAGATTGCCAGTGAGAGAGTGGATGACTCTGCATGAGAAATAGGCTCAAGGGTAACAAGTTGAAGAAGAGCTTTCTTGGAAAGGTAACCATATCGTTGAATAGCATGAGTAAAGCTGGCACTTGAAGGGGGCACCCAGATTTGAAGCTATGCCCCCTTGGCTTATGATTGGGCTCACTGGTTCTTAAAAAGTAATGTTCTGAGGAAACCAATTTCTCAAAAGTAAGGATGCTTGTTGAAATCCCTACCAATGAAGATTGCCAGTGAGAGAGTGGATGACAAGTTCTGCATGAGAAAAATGCTCAAGGGTAACAAGTTGAAGGAGAGCTTTCTTGGAAAGGTAACCATATCGTTGGATGGCATTAGTAAAGCTGGCACTTGAAGGGGGCACCCAGATTTGAAGCTATGCCCCCTTGGCTTATGATTGGGCTCACTGGTTCTTAAAAAGTAATGTTCTGAGGAAACCAATTTCTCAAAAGTAAGGATGCTTGTTGAAATCCCTACCAATGAAGATTGCCAGTGAGAGAGTGGATGACAAGTTCTGCATGAGAAAAATGCTCAAGGGTAACAAGTTGAAGGAGAGCTTTCTTGGAAAGGTAACCATATCGTTGGATGGCATTAGTAAAGCTGGCACTTGAAGGGGGCACCCGGATTTGAACCAGGGACCTCTCGATCTGCAGTCGAATGCTCTTCCACTGAGCTATACCCCCTTGGCTTATGATTGGGCTCACTGGTTCTTAAAAAGTAATGTTCTGAGGAAACCAATTTCTCAAAAGTAAGGATGCTTGTTGAAATCCCTACCAATAAAGATTGCCAGTGAGAGAGTGGATGACTCTGCATGAGAAATAGGCTCAAGGGTAACAAGTTGAAGAAGAGCTTTCTTGGAAAGGTAACCATATCGTTGAATAGCATGAGTAAAGCTGGCACTTGAAGGGGGCACCCAGATTTGAAGCTATGCCCCCTTGGCTTATGATTGGGCTCACTGGTTCTTAAAAAGTAATGTTCTGAGGAAACCAATTTCTCAAAAGTAAGGATGCTTGTTGAAATCCCTACCAATGAAGATTGCCAGTGAGAGAGTGGATGACAAGTTCTGCATGAGAAAAATGCTCAAGGGTAACAAGTTGAAGGAGAGCTTTCTTGGAAAGGTAACCATATCGTTGGATGGCATTAGTAAAGCTGGCACTTGAAGGGGGCACCCGGATTTGAACCAGGGACCTCTCGATCTGCAGTCGAATGCTCTTCCACTGAGCTATACCCCCTTGGCTTATGATTGGGCTCACTGGTTCTTAAAAAGTAATGTTCTGAGGAAACCAATTTCTCAAAAGTAAGGATGCTTGTTGAAATCCCTACCAATAAAGATTGCCAGTGAGAGAGTGGATGACTCTGCATGAGAAATAGGCTCAAGGGTAACAAGTTGAAGAAGAGCTTTCTTGGAAAGGTAACCATATCGTTGAATAGCATGAGTAAAGCTGGCACTTGAAGGGGGCACCCAGATTTGAAGCTATGCCCCCTTGGCTTATGATTGGGCTCACTGGTTCTTAAAAAGTAATGTTCTGAGGAAACCAATTTCTCAAAAGTAAGGATGCTTGTTGAAATCCCTACCAATGAAGATTGCCAGTGAGAGAGTGGATGACAAGTTCTGCATGAGAAAAATGCTCAAGGGTAACAAGTTGAAGGAGAGCTTTCTTGGAAAGGTAACCATATCGTTGGATGGCATTAGTAAAGCTGGCACTTGAAGGGGGCACCCGGATTTGAACCAGGGACCTCTCGATCTGCAGTCGAATGCTCTTCCACTGAGCTATACCCCCTTGGCTTATGATTGGGCTCACTGGTTCTTAAAAAGTAATGTTCTGAGGAAACCAATTTCTCAAAATTAAGGATGCTTGTTGAAATCCCTACCAATAAAGATTGCCAGTGAGAGAGTGGATGACTCTGCATGAGAAATAGGCTCAAGGGTAACAAGTTGAAGAAGAGCTTTCTTGGAAAGGTAACCATATCGTTGAATAGCATGAGTAAAGCTGGCACTTGAAGGGGGCACCCAGATTTGAAGCTATGCCCCCTTGGCTTATGATTGGGCTCACTGGTTCTTAAAAAGTAATGTTCTGAGGAAACCAATTTCTCAAAAGTAAGGATGCTTGTTGAAATCCCTACCAATGAAGATTGCCAGTGAGAGAGTGGATGACAAGTTCTGCATGAGAAAAATGCTCAAGGGTAACAAGTTGAAGGAGAGCTTTCTTGGAAAGGTAACCATATCGTTGGATGGCATTAGTAAAGCTGGCACTTGAAGGGGGCACCCGGATTTGAACCAGGGACCTCTCGATCTGCAGTCGAATGCTCTTCCACTGAGCTATACCCCCTTGGCTTATGATTGGGCTCACTGGTTCTTAAAAAGTAATGTTCTGAGGAAACCAATTTCTCAAAAGTAAGGATGCTTGTTGAAATCCCTACCAATAAAGATTGCCAGTGAGAGAGTGGATGACTCTGCATGAGAAATAGGCTCAAGGGTAACAAGTTGAAGAAGAGCTTTCTTGGAAAGGTAACCATATCGTTGAATAGCATGAGTAAAGCTGGCACTTGAAGGGGGCACCCAGATTTGAAGCTATGCCCCCTTGGCTTATGATTGGGCTCACTGGTTCTTAAAAAGTAATGTTCTGAGGAAACCAATTTCTCAAAAGTAAGGATGCTTGTTGAAATCCCTACCAATGAAGATTGCCAGTGAGAGAGTGGATGACAAGTTCTGCATGAGAAAAATGCTCAAGGGTAACAAGTTGAAGGAGAGCTTTCTTGGAAAGGTAACCATATCGTTGGATGGCATTAGTAAAGCTGGCACTTGAAGGGGGCACCCAGATTTGAAGCTATGCCCCCTTGGCTTATGATTGGGCTCACTGGTTCTTAAAAAGTAATGTTCTGAGGAAACCAATTTCTCAAAAGTAAGGATGCTTGTTGAAATCCCTACCAATGAAGATTGCCAGTGAGAGAGTGGATGACAAGTTCTGCATGAGAAAAATGCTCAAGGGTAACAAGTTGAAGGAGAGCTTTCTTGGAAAGGTAACCATATCGTTGGATGGCATTAGTAAAGCTGGCACTTGAAGGGGGCACCCGGATTTGAACCAGGGACCTCTCGATCTGCAGTCGAATGCTCTTCCACTGAGCTATACCCCCTTGGCTTATGATTGGGCTCACTGGTTCTTAAAAAGTAATGTTCTGAGGAAACCAATTTCTCAAAAGTAAGGATGCTTGTTGAAATCCCTACCAATAAAGATTGCCAGTGAGAGAGTGGATGACTCTGCATGAGAAATAGGCTCAAGGGTAACAAGTTGAAGAAGAGCTTTCTTGGAAAGGTAACCATATCGTTGAATAGCATGAGTAAAGCTGGCACTTGAAGGGGGCACCCAGATTTGAAGCTATGCCCCCTTGGCTTATGATTGGGCTCACTGGTTCTTAAAAAGTAATGTTCTGAGGAAACCAATTTCTCAAAAGTAAGGATGCTTGTTGAAATCCCTACCAATGAAGATTGCCAGTGAGAGAGTGGATGACAAGTTCTGCATGAGAAAAATGCTCAAGGGTAACAAGTTGAAGGAGAGCTTTCTTGGAAAGGTAACCATATCGTTGGATGGCATTAGTAAAGCTGGCACTTGAAGGGGGCACCCGGATTTGAACCAGGGACCTCTCGATCTGCAGTCGAATGCTCTTCCACTGAGCTATACCCCCTTGGCTTATGATTGGGCTCACTGGTTCTTAAAAAGTAATGTTCTGAGGAAACCAATTTCTCAAAAGTAAGGATGCTTGTTGAAATCCCTACCAATAAAGATTGCCAGTGAGAGAGTGGATGACTCTGCATGAGAAATAGGCTCAAGGGTAACAAGTTGAAGAAGAGCTTTCTTGGAAAGGTAACCATATCGTTGAATAGCATGAGTAAAGCTGGCACTTGAAGGGGGCACCCAGATTTGAAGCTATGCCCCCTTGGCTTATGATTGGGCTCACTGGTTCTTAAAAAGTAATGTTCTGAGGAAACCAATTTCTCAAAAGTAAGGATGCTTGTTGAAATCCCTACCAATGAAGATTGCCAGTGAGAGAGTGGATGACAAGTTCTGCATGAGAAAAATGCTCAAGGGTAACAAGTTGAAGGAGAGCTTTCTTGGAAAGGTAACCATATCGTTGGATGGCATTAGTAAAGCTGGCACTTGAAGGGGGCACCCGGATTTGAACCAGGGACCTCTCGATCTGCAGTCGAATGCTCTTCCACTGAGCTATACCCCCTTGGCTTATGATTGGGCTCACTGGTTCTTAAAAAGTAATGTTCTGAGGAAACCAATTTCTCAAAATTAAGGATGCTTGTTGAAATCCCTACCAATAAAGATTGCCAGTGAGAGAGTGGATGACTCTGCATGAGAAATAGGTTCAAGGGTAACAAGTTGAAGAAGAGCTTTCTTGGAAAGGTAACCATATCGTTGAATAGCATGAGTAAAGCTGGCACTTGAAGGGGGCACCCAGATTTGAAGCTATGCCCCCTTGGCTTATGATTGGGCTCACTGGTTCTTAAAAAGTAATGTTCTGAGGAAACCAATTTCTCAAAAGTAAGGATGCTTGTTGAAATCCCTACCAATGAAGATTGCCAGTGAGAGAGTGGATGACAAGTTCTGCATGAGAAAAATGCTCAAGGGTAACAAGTTGAAGGAGAGCTTTCTTGGAAAGGTAACCATATCGTTGGATGGCATTAGTAAAGCTGGCACTTGAAGGGGGCACCCGGATTTGAACCAGGGACCTCTCGATCTGCAGTCGAATGCTCTTCCACTGAGCTATACCCCCTTGGCTTATGATTGGGCTCACTGGTTCTTAAAAAGTAATGTTCTGAGGAAACCAATTTCTCAAAAGTAAGGATGCTTGTTGAAATCCCTACCAATAAAGATTGCCAGTGAGAGAGTGGATGACTCTGCATGAGAAATAGGCTCAAGGGTAACAAGTTGAAGAAGAGCTTTCTTGGAAAGGTAACCATATCGTTGAATAGCATGAGTAAAGCTGGCACTTGAAGGGGGCACCCAGATTTGAAGCTATGCCCCCTTGGCTTATGATTGGGCTCACTGGTTCTTAAAAAGTAATGTTCTGAGGAAACCAATTTCTCAAAAGTAAGGATGCTTGTTGAAATCCCTACCAATGAAGATTGCCAGTGAGAGAGTGGATGACAAGTTCTGCATGAGAAAAATGCTCAAGGGTAACAAGTTGAAGGAGAGCTTTCTTGGAAAGGTAACCATATCGTTGGATGGCATTAGTAAAGCTGGCACTTGAAGGGGGCACCCGGATTTGAACCAGGGACCTCTCGATCTGCAGTCGAATGCTCTTCCACTGAGCTATACCCCCTTGGCTTATGATTGGGCTCACTGGTTCTTAAAAAGTAATGTTCTGAGGAAACCAATTTCTCAAAATTAAGGATGCTTGTTGAAATCCCTACCAATAAAGATTGCCAGTGAGAGAGTGGATGACTCTGCATGAGAAATAGGCTCAAGGGTAACAAGTTGAAGAAGAGCTTTCTTGGAAAGGTAACCATATCGTTGAATAGCATGAGTAAAGCTGGCACTTGAAGGGGGCACCCAGATTTGAAGCTATGCCCCCTTGGCTTATGATTGGGCTCACTGGTTCTTAAAAAGTAATGTTCTGAGGAAACCAATTTCTCAAAAGTAAGGATGCTTGTTGAAATCCCTACCAATGAAGATTGCCAGTGAGAGAGTGGATGACAAGTTCTGCATGAGAAAAATGCTCAAGGGTAACAAGTTGAAGGAGAGCTTTCTTGGAAAGGTAACCATATCGTTGGATGGCATTAGTAAAGCTGGCACTTGAAGGGGGCACCCGGATTTGAACCAGAGACCTCTCGATCTGCAGTCGAATGCTCTTCCACTGAGCTATACCCCCTTGGCTTATGATTGGGCTCACTGGTTCTTAAAAAGTAATGTTCTGAGGAAACCAATTTCTCAAAAGTAAGGATGCTTGTTGAAATCCCTACCAATAAAGATTGCCAGTGAGAGAGTGGATGACTCTGCATGAGAAATAGGCTCAAGGGTAACAAGTTGAAGAAGAGCTTTCTTGGAAAGGTAACCATATCGTTGAATAGCATGAGTAAAGCTGGCACTTGAAGGGGGCACCCAGATTTGAAGCTATGCCCCCTTGGCTTATGATTGGGCTCACTGGTTCTTAAAAAGTAATGTTCTGAGGAAACCAATTTCTCAAAAGTAAGGATGCTTGTTGAAATCCCTACCAATGAAGATTGCCAGTGAGAGAGTGGATGACAAGTTCTGCATGAGAAAAATGCTCAAGGGTAACAAGTTGAAGGAGAGCTTTCTTGGAAAGGTAACCATATCGTTGGATGGCATTAGTAAAGCTGGCACTTGAAGGGGGCACCCGGATTTGAACCAGGGACCTCTCGATCTGCAGTCGAATGCTCTTCCACTGAGCTATACCCCCTTGGCTTATGATTGGGCTCACTGGTTCTTAAAAAGTAATGTTCTGAGGAAACCAATTTCTCAAAAGTAAGGATGCTTGTTGAAATCCCTACCAATAAAGATTGCCAGTGAGAGAGTGGATGACTCTGCATGAGAAATAGGCTCAAGGGTAACAAGTTGAAGAAGAGCTTTCTTGGAAAGGTAACCATATCGTTGAATAGCATGAGTAAAGCTGGCACTTGAAGGGGGCACCCAGATTTGAAGCTATGCCCCCTTGGCTTATGATTGGGCTCACTGGTTCTTAAAAAGTAATGTTCTGAGGAAACCAATTTCTCAAAAGTAAGGATGCTTGTTGAAATCCCTACCAATGAAGATTGCCAGTGAGAGAGTGGATGACAAGTTCTGCATGAGAAAAATGCTCAAGGGTAACAAGTTGAAGGAGAGCTTTCTTGGAAAGGTAACCATATCGTTGGATGGCATTAGTAAAGCTGGCACTTGAAGGGGGCACCCGGATTTGAACCAGGGACCTCTCGATCTGCAGTCGAATGCTCTTCCACTGAGCTATACCCCCTTGGCTTATGATTGGGCTCACTGGTTCTTAAAAAGTAATGTTCTGAGGAAACCAATTTCTCAAAATTAAGGATGCTTGTTGAAATCCCTACCAATAAAGATTGCCAGTGAGAGAGTGGATGACTCTGCATGAGAAATAGGCTCAAGGGTAACAAGTTGAAGAAGAGCTTTCTTGGAAAGGTAACCATATCGTTGAATAGCATGAGTAAAGCTGGCACTTGAAGGGGGCACCCAGATTTGAAGCTATGCCCCCTTGGCTTATGATTGGGCTCACTGGTTCTTAAAAAGTAATGTTCTGAGGAAACCAATTTCTCAAAAGTAAGGATGCTTGTTGAAATCCCTACCAATGAAGATTGCCAGTGAGAGAGTGGATGACAAGTTCTGCATGAGAAAAATGCTCAAGGGTAACAAGTTGAAGGAGAGCTTTCTTGGAAAGGTAACCATATCGTTGGATGGCATTAGTAAAGCTGGCACTTGAAGGGGGCACCCGGATTTGAACCAGGGACCTCTCGATCTGCAGTCGAATGCTCTTCCACTGAGCTATACCCCCTTGGCTTATGATTGGGCTCACTGGTTCTTAAAAAGTAATGTTCTGAGGAAACCAATTTCTCAAAAGTAAGGATGCTTGTTGAAATCCCTACCAATAAAGATTGCCAGTGAGAGAGTGGATGACTCTGCATGAGAAATAGGCTCAAGGGTAACAAGTTGAAGAAGAGCTTTCTTGGAAAGGTAACCATATCGTTGAATAGCATGAGTAAAGCTGGCACTTGAAGGGGGCACCCAGATTTGAAGCTATGCCCCCTTGGCTTATGATTGGGCTCACTGGTTCTTAAAAAGTAATGTTCTGAGGAAACCAATTTCTCAAAAGTAAGGATGCTTGTTGAAATCCCTACCAATGAAGATTGCCAGTGAGAGAGTGGATGACAAGTTCTGCATGAGAAAAATGCTCAAGGGTAACAAGTTGAAGGAGAGCTTTCTTGGAAAGGTAACCATATCGTTGGATGGCATTAGTAAAGCTGGCACTTGAAGGGGGCACCCGGATTTGAACCAGGGACCTCTCGATCTGCAGTCGAATGCTCTTCCACTGAGCTATACCCCCTTGGCTTATGATTGGGCTCACTGGTTCTTAAAAAGTAATGTTCTGAGGAAACCAATTTCTCAAAATTAAGGATGCTTGTTGAAATCCCTACCAATAAAGATTGCCAGTGAGAGAGTGGATGACTCTGCATGAGAAATAGGCTCAAGGGTAACAAGTTGAAGAAGAGCTTTCTTGGAAAGGTAACCATATCGTTGAATAGCATGAGTAAAGCTGGCACTTGAAGGGGGCACCCAGATTTGAAGCTATGCCCCCTTGGCTTATGATTGGGCTCACTGGTTCTTAAAAAGTAATGTTCTGAGGAAACCAATTTCTCAAAAGTAAGGATGCTTGTTGAAATCCCTACCAATGAAGATTGCCAGTGAGAGAGTGGATGACAAGTTCTGCATGAGAAAAATGCTCAAGGGTAACAAGTTGAAGGAGAGCTTTCTTGGAAAGGTAACCATATCGTTGGATGGCATTAGTAAAGCTGGCACTTGAAGGGGGCACCCGGATTTGAACCAGGGACCTCTCGATCTGCAGTCGAATGCTCTTCCACTGAGCTATACCCCCTTGGCTTATGATTGGGCTCACTGGTTCTTAAAAAGTAATGTTCTGAGGAAACCAATTTCTCAAAAGTAAGGATGCTTGTTGAAATCCCTACCAATAAAGATTGCCAGTGAGAGAGTGGATGACTCTGCATGAGAAATAGGCTCAAGGGTAACAAGTTGAAGAAGAGCTTTCTTGGAAAGGTAACCATATCGTTGAATAGCATGAGTAAAGCTGGCACTTGAAGGGGGCACCCAGATTTGAAGCTATGCCCCCTTGGCTTATGATTGGGCTCACTGGTTCTTAAAAAGTAATGTTCTGAGGAAACCAATTTCTCAAAAGTAAGGATGCTTGTTGAAATCCCTACCAATAAAGATTGCCAGTGAGAGAGTGGATGACTCTGCATGAGAAATAGGCTCAAGGGTAACAAGTTGAAGAAGAGCTTTCTTGGAAAGGTAACCATATCGTTGAATAGCATGAGTAAAGCTGGCACTTGAAGGGGGCACCCAGATTTGAAGCTATGCCCCCTTGGCTTATGATTGGGCTCACTGGTTCTTAAAAAGTAATGTTCTGAGGAAACCAATTTCTCAAAAGTAAGGATGCTTGTTGAAATCCCTACCAATGAAGATTGCCAGTGAGAGAGTGGATGACAAGTTCTGCATGAGAAAAATGCTCAAGGGTAACAAGTTGAAGGAGAGCTTTCTTGGAAAGGTAACCATATCGTTGGATGGCATTAGTAAAGCTGGCACTTGAAGGGGGCACCCGGATTTGAACCAGGGACCTCTCGATCTGCAGTCGAATGCTCTTCCACTGAGCTATACCCCCTTGGCTTATGATTGGGCTCACTGGTTCTTAAAAAGTAATGTTCTGAGGAAACCAATTTCTCAAAATTAAGGATGCTTGTTGAAATCCCTACCAATAAAGATTGCCAGTGAGAGAGTGGATGACTCTGCATGAGAAATAGGCTCAAGGGTAACAAGTTGAAGAAGAGCTTTCTTGGAAAGGTAACCATATCGTTGAATAGCATGAGTAAAGCTGGCACTTGAAGGGGGCACCCAGATTTGAAGCTATGCCCCCTTGGCTTATGATTGGGCTCACTGGTTCTTAAAAAGTAATGTTCTGAGGAAACCAATTTCTCAAAAGTAAGGATGCTTGTTGAAATCCCTACCAATGAAGATTGCCAGTGAGAGAGTGGATGACAAGTTCTGCATGAGAAAAATGCTCAAGGGTAACAAGTTGAAGGAGAGCTTTCTTGGAAAGGTAACCATATCGTTGGATGGCATTAGTAAAGCTGGCACTTGAAGGGGGCACCCGGATTTGAACCAGGGACCTCTCGATCTGCAGTCGAATGCTCTTCCACTGAGCTATACCCCCTTGGCTTATGATTGGGCTCACTGGTTCTTAAAAAGTAATGTTCTGAGGAAACCAATTTCTCAAAAGTAAGGATGCTTGTTGAAATCCCTACCAATAAAGATTGCCAGTGAGAGAGTGGATGACTCTGCATGAGAAATAGGCTCAAGGGTAACAAGTTGAAGAAGAGCTTTCTTGGAAAGGTAACCATATCGTTGAATAGCATGAGTAAAGCTGGCACTTGAAGGGGGCACCCAGATTTGAAGCTATGCCCCCTTGGCTTATGATTGGGCTCACTGGTTCTTAAAAAGTAATGTTCTGAGGAAACCAATTTCTCAAAAGTAAGGATGCTTGTTGAAATCCCTACCAATGAAGATTGCCAGTGAGAGAGTGGATGACAAGTTCTGCATGAGAAAAATGCTCAAGGGTAACAAGTTGAAGGAGAGCTTTCTTGGAAAGGTAACCATATCGTTGGATGGCATTAGTAAAGCTGGCACTTGAAGGGGGCACCCGGATTTGAACCAGGGACCTCTCGATCTGCAGTCGAATGCTCTTCCACTGAGCTATACCCCCTTGGCTTATGATTGGGCTCACTGGTTCTTAAAAAGTAATGTTCTGAGGAAACCAATTTCTCAAAAGTAAGGATGCTTGTTGAAATCCCTACCAATAAAGATTGCCAGTGAGAGAGTGGATGACTCTGCATGAGAAATAGGCTCAAGGGTAACAAGTTGAAGGAGAGCTTTCTTGGAAAGGTAACCATATCGTTGGATGGCATTAGTAAAGCTGGCACTTGAAGGGGGCACCCAGATTTGAAGCTATGCCCCCTTGGCTTATGATTGGGCTCACTGGTTCTTAAAAAGTAATGTTCTGAGGAAACCAATTTCTCAAAAGTAAGGATGCTTGTTGAAATCCCTACCAATAAAGATTGCCAGTGAGAGAGTGGATGACTCTGCATGAGAAATAGGCTCAAGGGTAACAAGTTGAAGAAGAGCTTTCTTGGAAAGGTAACCATATCGTTGAATAGCATGAGTAAAGCTGGCACTTGAAGGGGGCACCCAGATTTGAAGCTATGCCCCCTTGGCTTATGATTGGGCTCACTGGTTCTTAAAAAGTAATGTTCTGAGGAAACCAATTTCTCAAAAGTAAGGATGCTTGTTGAAATCCCTACCAATGAAGATTGCCAGTGAGAGAGTGGATGACAAGTTCTGCATGAGAAAAATGCTCAAGGGTAACAAGTTGAAGGAGAGCTTTCTTGGAAAGGTAACCATATCGTTGGATGGCATTAGTAAAGCTGGCACTTGAAGGGGGCACCCGGATTTGAACCAGGGACCTCTCGATCTGCAGTCGAATGCTCTTCCACTGAGCTATACCCCCTTGGCTTATGATTGGGCTCACTGGTTCTTAAAAAGTAATGTTCTGAGGAAACCAATTTCTCAAAATTAAGGATGCTTGTTGAAATCCCTACCAATAAAGATTGCCAGTGAGAGAGTGGATGACTCTGCATGAGAAATAGGCTCAAGGGTAACAAGTTGAAGAAGAGCTTTCTTGGAAAGGTAACCATATCGTTGAATAGCATGAGTAAAGCTGGCACTTGAAGGGGGCACCCAGATTTGAAGCTATGCCCCCTTGGCTTATGATTGGGCTCACTGGTTCTTAAAAAGTAATGTTCTGAGGAAACCAATTTCTCAAAAGTAAGGATGCTTGTTGAAATCCCTACCAATGAAGATTGCCAGTGAGAGAGTGGATGACAAGTTCTGCATGAGAAAAATGCTCAAGGGTAACAAGTTGAAGGAGAGCTTTCTTGGAAAGGTAACCATATCGTTGGATGGCATTAGTAAAGCTGGCACTTGAAGGGGGCACCCGGATTTGAACCAGGGACCTCTCGATCTGCAGTCGAATGCTCTTCCACTGAGCTATACCCCCTTGGCTTATGATTGGGCTCACTGGTTCTTAAAAAGTAATGTTCTGAGGAAACCAATTTCTCAAAATTAAGGATGCTTGTTGAAATCCCTACCAATAAAGATTGCCAGTGAGAGAGTGGATGACTCTGCATGAGAAATAGGCTCAAGGGTAACAAGTTGAAGAAGAGCTTTCTTGGAAAGGTAACCATATCGTTGAATAGCATGAGTAAAGCTGGCACTTGAAGGGGGCACCCAGATTTGAAGCTATGCCCCCTTGGCTTATGATTGGGCTCACTGGTTCTTAAAAAGTAATGTTCTGAGGAAACCAATTTCTCAAAAGTAAGGATGCTTGTTGAAATCCCTACCAATAAAGATTGCCAGTGAGAGAGTGGATGACTCTGCATGAGAAATAGGCTCAAGGGTAACAAGTTGAAGAAGAGCTTTCTTGGAAAGGTAACCATATCGTTGAATAGCATGAGTAAAGCTGGCACTTGAAGGGGGCACCCAGATTTGAAGCTATGCCCCCTTGGCTTATGATTGGGCTCACTGGTTCTTAAAAAGTAATGTTCTGAGGAAACCAATTTCTCAAAAGTAAGGATGCTTGTTGAAATCCCTACCAATGAAGATTGCCAGTGAGAGAGTGGATGACAAGTTCTGCATGAGAAAAATGCTCAAGGGTAACAAGTTGAAGGAGAGCTTTCTTGGAAAGGTAACCATATCGTTGGATGGCATTAGTAAAGCTGGCACTTGAAGGGGGCACCCGGATTTGAACCAGGGACCTCTCGATCTGCAGTCGAATGCTCTTCCACTGAGCTATACCCCCTTGGCTTATGATTGGGCTCACTGGTTCTTAAAAAGTAATGTTCTGAGGAAACCAATTTCTCAAAATTAAGGATGCTTGTTGAAATCCCTACCAATAAAGATTGCCAGTGAGAGAGTGGATGACTCTGCATGAGAAATAGGCTCAAGGGTAACAAGTTGAAGAAGAGCTTTCTTGGAAAGGTAACCATATCGTTGAATAGCATGAGTAAAGCTGGCACTTGAAGGGGGCACCCAGATTTGAAGCTATGCCCCCTTGGCTTATGATTGGGCTCACTGGTTCTTAAAAAGTAATGTTCTGAGGAAACCAATTTCTCAAAAGTAAGGATGCTTGTTGAAATCCCTACCAATGAAGATTGCCAGTGAGAGAGTGGATGACAAGTTCTGCATGAGAAAAATGCTCAAGGGTAACAAGTTGAAGGAGAGCTTTCTTGGAAAGGTAACCATATCGTTGGATGGCATTAGTAAAGCTGGCACTTGAAGGGGGCACCCGGATTTGAACCAGGGACCTCTCGATCTGCAGTCGAATGCTCTTCCACTGAGCTATACCCCCTTGGCTTATGATTGGGCTCACTGGTTCTTAAAAAGTAATGTTCTGAGGAAACCAATTTCTCAAAATTAAGGATGCTTGTTGAAATCCCTACCAATAAAGATTGCCAGTGAGAGAGTGGATGACTCTGCATGAGAAATAGGCTCAAGGGTAACAAGTTGAAGAAGAGCTTTCTTGGAAAGGTAACCATATCGTTGAATAGCATGAGTAAAGCTGGCACTTGAAGGGGGCACCCAGATTTGAAGCTATGCCCCCTTGGCTTATGATTGGGCTCACTGGTTCTTAAAAAGTAATGTTCTGAGGAAACCAATTTCTCAAAAGTAAGGATGCTTGTTGAAATCCCTACCAATGAAGATTGCCAGTGAGAGAGTGGATGACAAGTTCTGCATGAGAAAAATGCTCAAGGGTAACAAGTTGAAGGAGAGCTTTCTTGGAAAGGTAACCATATCGTTGGATGGCATTAGTAAAGCTGGCACTTGAAGGGGGCACCCGGATTTGAACCAGGGACCTCTCGATCTGCAGTCGAATGCTCTTCCACTGAGCTATACCCCCTTGGCTTATGATTGGGCTCACTGGTTCTTAAAAAGTAATGTTCTGAGGAAACCAATTTCTCAAAAGTAAGGATGCTTGTTGAAATCCCTACCAATAAAGATTGCCAGTGAGAGAGTGGATGACTCTGCATGAGAAATAGGCTCAAGGGTAACAAGTTGAAGAAGAGCTTTCTTGGAAAGGTAACCATATCGTTGAATAGCATGAGTAAAGCTGGCACTTGAAGGGGGCACCCAGATTTGAAGCTATGCCCCCTTGGCTTATGATTGGGCTCACTGGTTCTTAAAAAGTAATGTTCTGAGGAAACCAATTTCTCAAAAGTAAGGATGCTTGTTGAAATCCCTACCAATGAAGATTGCCAGTGAGAGAGTGGATGACAAGTTCTGCATGAGAAAAATGCTCAAGGGTAACAAGTTGAAGGAGAGCTTTCTTGGAAAGGTAACCATATCGTTGGATGGCATTAGTAAAGCTGGCACTTGAAGGGGGCACCCAGATTTGAAGCTATGCCCCCTTGGCTTATGATTGGGCTCACTGGTTCTTAAAAAGTAATGTTCTGAGGAAACCAATTTCTCAAAAGTAAGGATGCTTGTTGAAATCCCTACCAATGAAGATTGCCAGTGAGAGAGTGGATGACAAGTTCTGCATGAGAAAAATGCTCAAGGGTAACAAGTTGAAGGAGAGCTTTCTTGGAAAGGTAACCATATCGTTGGATGGCATTAGTAAAGCTGGCACTTGAAGGGGGCACCCGGATTTGAACCAGGGACCTCTCGATCTGCAGTCGAATGCTCTTCCACTGAGCTATACCCCCTTGGCTTATGATTGGGCTCACTGGTTCTTAAAAAGTAATGTTCTGAGGAAACCAATTTCTCAAAATTAAGGATGCTTGTTGAAATCCCTACCAATAAAGATTGCCAGTGAGAGAGTGGATGACTCTGCATGAGAAATAGGCTCAAGGGTAACAAGTTGAAGAAGAGCTTTCTTGGAAAGGTAACCATATCGTTGAATAGCATGAGTAAAGCTGGCACTTGAAGGGGGCACCCAGATTTGAAGCTATGCCCCCTTGGCTTATGATTGGGCTCACTGGTTCTTAAAAAGTAATGTTCTGAGGAAACCAATTTCTCAAAAGTAAGGATGCTTGTTGAAATCCCTACCAATAAAGATTGCCAGTGAGAGAGTGGATGACTCTGCATGAGAAATAGGCTCAAGGGTAACAAGTTGAAGAAGAGCTTTCTTGGAAAGGTAACCATATCGTTGAATAGCATGAGTAAAGCTGGCACTTGAAGGGGGCACCCAGATTTGAAGCTATGCCCCCTTGGCTTATGATTGGGCTCACTGGTTCTTAAAAAGTAATGTTCTGAGGAAACCAATTTCTCAAAAGTAAGGATGCTTGTTGAAATCCCTACCAATGAAGATTGCCAGTGAGAGAGTGGATGACAAGTTCTGCATGAGAAAAATGCTCAAGGGTAACAAGTTGAAGGAGAGCTTTCTTGGAAAGGTAACCATATCGTTGGATGGCATTAGTAAAGCTGGCACTTGAAGGGGGCACCCGGATTTGAACCAGGGACCTCTCGATCTGCAGTCGAATGCTCTTCCACTGAGCTATACCCCCTTGGCTTATGATTGGGCTCACTGGTTCTTAAAAAGTAATGTTCTGAGGAAACCAATTTCTCAAAATTAAGGATGCTTGTTGAAATCCCTACCAATAAAGATTGCCAGTGAGAGAGTGGATGACTCTGCATGAGAAATAGGCTCAAGGGTAACAAGTTGAAGAAGAGCTTTCTTGGAAAGGTAACCATATCGTTGAATAGCATGAGTAAAGCTGGCACTTGAAGGGGGCACCCAGATTTGAAGCTATGCCCCCTTGGCTTATGATTGGGCTCACTGGTTCTTAAAAAGTAATGTTCTGAGGAAACCAATTTCTCAAAAGTAAGGATGCTTGTTGAAATCCCTACCAATGAAGATTGCCAGTGAGAGAGTGGATGACAAGTTCTGCATGAGAAAAATGCTCAAGGGTAACAAGTTGAAGGAGAGCTTTCTTGGAAAGGTAACCATATCGTTGGATGGCATTAGTAAAGCTGGCACTTGAAGGGGGCACCCGGATTTGAACCAGGGACCTCTCGATCTGCAGTCGAATGCTCTTCCACTGAGCTATACCCCCTTGGCTTATGATTGGGCTCACTGGTTCTTAAAAAGTAATGTTCTGAGGAAACCAATTTCTCAAAAGTAAGGATGCTTGTTGAAATCCCTACCAATAAAGATTGCCAGTGAGAGAGTGGATGACTCTGCATGAGAAATAGGCTCAAGGGTAACAAGTTGAAGAAGAGCTTTCTTGGAAAGGTAACCATATCGTTGAATAGCATGAGTAAAGCTGGCACTTGAAGGGGGCACCCAGATTTGAAGCTATGCCCCCTTGGCTTATGATTGGGCTCACTGGTTCTTAAAAAGTAATGTTCTGAGGAAACCAATTTCTCAAAAGTAAGGATGCTTGTTGAAATCCCTACCAATGAAGATTGCCAGTGAGAGAGTGGATGACAAGTTCTGCATGAGAAAAATGCTCAAGGGTAACAAGTTGAAGGAGAGCTTTCTTGGAAAGGTAACCATATCGTTGGATGGCATTAGTAAAGCTGGCACTTGAAGGGGGCACCCGGATTTGAACCAGGGACCTCTCGATCTGCAGTCGAATGCTCTTCCACTGAGCTATACCCCCTTGGCTTATGATTGGGCTCACTGGTTCTTAAAAAGTAATGTTCTGAGGAAACCAATTTCTCAAAAGTAAGGATGCTTGTTGAAATCCCTACCAATAAAGATTGCCAGTGAGAGAGTGGATGACTCTGCATGAGAAATAGGCTCAAGGGTAACAAGTTGAAGAAGAGCTTTCTTGGAAAGGTAACCATATCGTTGAATAGCATGAGTAAAGCTGGCACTTGAAGGGGGCACCCAGATTTGAAGCTATGCCCCCTTGGCTTATGATTGGGCTCACTGGTTCTTAAAAAGTAATGTTCTGAGGAAACCAATTTCTCAAAAGTAAGGATGCTTGTTGAAATCCCTACCAATAAAGATTGCCAGTGAGAGAGTGGATGACTCTGCATGAGAAATAGGCTCAAGGGTAACAAGTTGAAGAAGAGCTTTCTTGGAAAGGTAACCATATCGTTGAATAGCATGAGTAAAGCTGGCACTTGAAGGGGGCACCCAGATTTGAAGCTATGCCCCCTTGGCTTATGATTGGGCTCACTGGTTCTTAAAAAGTAATGTTCTGAGGAAACCAATTTCTCAAAAGTAAGGATGCTTGTTGAAATCCCTACCAATGAAGATTGCCAGTGAGAGAGTGGATGACAAGTTCTGCATGAGAAAAATGCTCAAGGGTAACAAGTTGAAGGAGAGCTTTCTTGGAAAGGTAACCATATCGTTGGATGGCATTAGTAAAGCTGGCACTTGAAGGGGGCACCCGGATTTGAACCAGGGACCTCTCGATCTGCAGTCGAATGCTCTTCCACTGAGCTATACCCCCTTGGCTTATGATTGGGCTCACTGGTTCTTAAAAAGTAATGTTCTGAGGAAACCAATTTCTCAAAATTAAGGATGCTTGTTGAAATCCCTACCAATAAAGATTGCCAGTGAGAGAGTGGATGACTCTGCATGAGAAATAGGCTCAAGGGTAACAAGTTGAAGAAGAGCTTTCTTGGAAAGGTAACCATATCGTTGAATAGCATGAGTAAAGCTGGCACTTGAAGGGGGCACCCAGATTTGAAGCTATGCCCCCTTGGCTTATGATTGGGCTCACTGGTTCTTAAAAAGTAATGTTCTGAGGAAACCAATTTCTCAAAAGTAAGGATGCTTGTTGAAATCCCTACCAATGAAGATTGCCAGTGAGAGAGTGGATGACAAGTTCTGCATGAGAAAAATGCTCAAGGGTAACAAGTTGAAGGAGAGCTTTCTTGGAAAGGTAACCATATCGTTGGATGGCATTAGTAAAGCTGGCACTTGAAGGGGGCACCCGGATTTGAACCAGGGACCTCTCGATCTGCAGTCGAATGCTCTTCCACTGAGCTATACCCCCTTGGCTTATGATTGGGCTCACTGGTTCTTAAAAAGTAATGTTCTGAGGAAACCAATTTCTCAAAAGTAAGGATGCTTGTTGAAATCCCTACCAATAAAGATTGCCAGTGAGAGAGTGGATGACTCTGCATGAGAAATAGGCTCAAGGGTAACAAGTTGAAGAAGAGCTTTCTTGGAAAGGTAACCATATCGTTGAATAGCATGAGTAAAGCTGGCACTTGAAGGGGGCACCCAGATTTGAAGCTATGCCCCCTTGGCTTATGATTGGGCTCACTGGTTCTTAAAAAGTAATGTTCTGAGGAAACCAATTTCTCAAAAGTAAGGATGCTTGTTGAAATCCCTACCAATGAAGATTGCCAGTGAGAGAGTGGATGACAAGTTCTGCATGAGAAAAATGCTCAAGGGTAACAAGTTGAAGGAGAGCTTTCTTGGAAAGGTAACCATATCGTTGGATGGCATTAGTAAAGCTGGCACTTGAAGGGGGCACCCGGATTTGAACCAGGGACCTCTCGATCTGCAGTCGAATGCTCTTCCACTGAGCTATACCCCCTTGGCTTATGATTGGGCTCACTGGTTCTTAAAAAGTAATGTTCTGAGGAAACCAATTTCTCAAAAGTAAGGATGCTTGTTGAAATCCCTACCAATAAAGATTGCCAGTGAGAGAGTGGATGACTCTGCATGAGAAATAGGCTCAAGGGTAACAAGTTGAAGGAGAGCTTTCTTGGAAAGGTAACCATATCGTTGGATGGCATTAGTAAAGCTGGCACTTGAAGGGGGCACCCAGATTTGAAGCTATGCCCCCTTGGCTTATGATTGGGCTCACTGGTTCTTAAAAAGTAATGTTCTGAGGAAACCAATTTCTCAAAAGTAAGGATGCTTGTTGAAATCCCTACCAATAAAGATTGCCAGTGAGAGAGTGGATGACTCTGCATGAGAAATAGGCTCA
Source organism: Eleutherodactylus coqui (assembly GCF_035609145.1). NCBI lineage: Eukaryota > Metazoa > Chordata > Amphibia > Anura > Eleutherodactylidae > Eleutherodactylus > Eleutherodactylus coqui. The sequence continues at coordinate 43,479,602 of NC_089849.1, read as the reverse complement.
AGGGTAACAAGTTGAAGAAGAGCTTTCTTGGAAAGGTAACCATATCGTTGAATAGCATGAGTAAAGCTGGCACTTGAAGGGGGCACCCAGATTTGAAGCTATGCCCCCTTGGCTTATGATTGGGCTCACTGGTTCTTAAAAAGTAATGTTCTGAGGAAACCAATTTCTCAAAAGTAAGGATGCTTGTTGAAATCCCTACCAATGAAGATTGCCAGTGAGAGAGTGGATGACAAGTTCTGCATGAGAAAAATGCTCAAGGGTAACAAGTTGAAGGAGAGCTTTCTTGGAAAGGTAACCATATCGTTGGATGGCATTAGTAAAGCTGGCACTTGAAGGGGGCACCCGGATTTGAACCAGGGACCTCTCGATCTGCAGTCGAATGCTCTTCCACTGAGCTATACCCCCTTGGCTTATGATTGGGCTCACTGGTTCTTAAAAAGTAATGTTCTGAGGAAACCAATTTCTCAAAATTAAGGATGCTTGTTGAAATCCCTACCAATAAAGATTGCCAGTGAGAGAGTGGATGACTCTGCATGAGAAATAGGCTCAAGGGTAACAAGTTGAAGAAGAGCTTTCTTGGAAAGGTAACCATATCGTTGAATAGCATGAGTAAAGCTGGCACTTGAAGGGGGCACCCAGATTTGAAGCTATGCCCCCTTGGCTTATGATTGGGCTCACTGGTTCTTAAAAAGTAATGTTCTGAGGAAACCAATTTCTCAAAAGTAAGGATGCTTGTTGAAATCCCTACCAATGAAGATTGCCAGTGAGAGAGTGGATGACAAGTTCTGCATGAGAAAAATGCTCAAGGGTAACAAGTTGAAGGAGAGCTTTCTTGGAAAGGTAACCATATCGTTGGATGGCATTAGTAAAGCTGGCACTTGAAGGGGGCACCCGGATTTGAACCAGGGACCTCTCGATCTGCAGTCGAATGCTCTTCCACTGAGCTATACCCCCTTGGCTTATGATTGGGCTCACTGGTTCTTAAAAAGTAATGTTCTGAGGAAACCAATTTCTCAAATTAAGGATGCTTGTTGAAATCCCTACCAATAAAGATTGCCAGTGAGAGAGTGGATGACTCTGCATGAGAAATAGGCTCAAGGGTAACAAGTTGAAGAAGAGCTTTCTTGGAAAGGTAACCATATCGTTGAATAGCATGAGTAAAGCTGGCACTTGAAGGGGGCACCCAGATTTGAAGCTATGCCCCCTTGGCTTATGATTGGGCTCACTGGTTCTTAAAAAGTAATGTTCTGAGGAAACCAATTTCTCAAAAGTAAGGATGCTTGTTGAAATCCCTACCAATGAAGATTGCCAGTGAGAGAGTGGATGACAAGTTCTGCATGAGAAAAATGCTCAAGGGTAACAAGTTGAAGGAGAGCTTTCTTGGAAAGGTAACCATATCGTTGGATGGCATTAGTAAAGCTGGCACTTGAAGGGGGCACCCGGATTTGAACCAGGGACCTCTCGATCTGCAGTCGAATGCTCTTCCACTGAGCTATACCCCCTTGGCTTATGATTGGGCTCACTGGTTCTTAAAAAGTAATGTTCTGAGGAAACCAATTTCTCAAAAGTAAGGATGCTTGTTGAAATCCCTACCAATAAAGATTGCCAGTGAGAGAGTGGATGACTCTGCATGAGAAATAGGCTCAAGGGTAACAAGTTGAAGAAGAGCTTTCTTGGAAAGGTAACCATATCGTTGAATAGCATGAGTAAAGCTGGCACTTGAAGGGGGCACCCAGATTTGAAGCTATGCCCCCTTGGCTTATGATTGGGCTCACTGGTTCTTAAAAAGTAATGTTCTGAGGAAACCAATTTCTCAAAAGTAAGGATGCTTGTTGAAATCCCTACCAATGAAGATTGCCAGTGAGAGAGTGGATGACAAGTTCTGCATGAGAAAAATGCTCAAGGGTAACAAGTTGAAGGAGAGCTTTCTTGGAAAGGTAACCATATCGTTGGATGGCATTAGTAAAGCTGGCACTTGAAGGGGGCACCCGGATTTGAACCAGGGACCTCTCGATCTGCAGTCGAATGCTCTTCCACTGAGCTATACCCCCTTGGCTTATGATTGGGCTCACTGGTTCTTAAAAAGTAATGTTCTGAGGAAACCAATTTCTCAAAAGTAAGGATGCTTGTTGAAATCCCTACCAATAAAGATTGCCAGTGAGAGAGTGGATGACTCTGCATGAGAAATAGGCTCAAGGGTAACAAGTTGAAGGAGAGCTTTCTTGGAAAGGTAACCATATCGTTGGATGGCATTAGTAAAGCTGGCACTTGAAGGGGGCACCCAGATTTGAAGCTATGCCCCCTTGGCTTATGATTGGGCTCACTGGTTCTTAAAAAGTAATGTTCTGAGGAAACCAATTTCTCAAAAGTAAGGATGCTTGTTGAAATCCCTACCAATAAAGATTGCCAGTGAGAGAGTGGATGACTCTGCATGAGAAATAGGCTCAAGGGTAACAAGTTGAAGAAGAGCTTTCTTGGAAAGGTAACCATATCGTTGAATAGCATGAGTAAAGCTGGCACTTGAAGGGGGCACCCAGATTTGAAGCTATGCCCCCTTGGCTTATGATTGGGCTCACTGGTTCTTAAAAAGTAATGTTCTGAGGAAACCAATTTCTCAAAAGTAAGGATGCTTGTTGAAATCCCTACCAATGAAGATTGCCAGTGAGAGAGTGGATGACAAGTTCTGCATGAGAAAAATGCTCAAGGGTAACAAGTTGAAGGAGAGCTTTCTTGGAAAGGTAACCATATCGTTGGATGGCATTAGTAAAGCTGGCACTTGAAGGGGGCACCCGGATTTGAACCAGGGACCTCTCGATCTGCAGTCGAATGCTCTTCCACTGAGCTATACCCCCTTGGCTTA